>NW_005179198.1:21154-110880 GCF_000350225.1 Chondrus crispus
GTCCGTAAAGTCGCGAAAACGGACCTGTATCATCCTGATCACACTGTAATGCCCCCCCGCCGCCGTATGCCCCCTCTGACAGTACGGCGGCGCTGCGCCGCCGTATCAGTGGGGGCAGCCTCGCAACGAAGGACGGTCGAGGTAGTCAATCGTTTCTGAGCAAGAGAAACGTTTCCCCGTGCAAGCGCAGCAGTTTGACACAGCTTTCCCGAAACGGTATCGCCAAGCGGGATGTCAGGAGAAGAACAGCTGGGACCCACCGATCCTGCAGCCCCTACCGCCGCAACCCTGCCTGTGCTCGACGCAGCCACAAGCGCTGCCATCTCGGCACTTGCCACCAAGCAACTAAAGATTGCATTTCAGGCCCTGCAACCGAATGCAGGTGCCATACCCTCAGACGCGCTCCCAGACGCGCCAACAGCGACAGCAGCCCCCGAAGACCCCCGTGTGGGTACCGACACCGTGTCCCCGATCGCCGCCACCGGCGAACCGCGCGTTACTCCTCCCGCTCCGTCTGCGCCTCCGCGAGGCGAGCTCGCCAAGAAGGGAGAGTCCGAGGAAGAGTACGAGGAAGAAGTGGACATCGAGAGGGACGGCGCTGAGGGAGCGCAAGCCTTCATGGACGCCTGGTACGAATAGAAGAGAGGGCAGCCCTTTCCCGTTTCGTTTCGAAATCCCCGCCGATTCGAAGGCAGCTTCCCAGTGTGTTCTCACCTCGAGACGGTTGAACATTACCGCACATTCCGGAGTATTCAGTCCAGCCCGGGAAGGGAGAGCGAAGCCGGTACACTCTAGGTCACCGCCTCCTATCTCTGCGAAACCTCCAACGAGCTCTCGGAGGTTGCTTCCGCGATCTCGGCCGTCCTCTCCCGCGTTGAGTGCAATACCGTTTAGGAAGAATTACCTCAGGCCGCCCTCCGAATCTCGGACGCGCAACTCTGCTCGTTTGGAGTGTACGAGATTACCGCATCGAAGTACGAAGTACTGTGCAGCCGGCAGGGCGCCTCTAGCGTCGGAGACCCTGGGCTCTTATCGGCCCACATCAACCCGCCCGCGTTCTTCAGCTCCGCCGGACGCGAGGCATTCCGCCTGCAGCAGGTTCAGGCCATCAGGTACGCCGCACAGGTCGCTGGACGTCGCTGCGGACCGAACGCGGCGAGCACTCAACTTCGTGGAGGAGCTCTCGCCACTTTCCTCACCACGCCCAGCGCTGGAACATCCACAAGCCGGGGTGGTCGCGGACGCGGGCGCGGCCGCGCGAAGCGAGGCGGCCGGGGCACCTGCGCCTAGCAGACTCATCGATGGAGACGCAGGCGCCGCCCTCCGTGCGGGTGGGGAGGTCGCATACGGCATGGACGGCGCTGGGGGCCACTCCGTGGCTCGTGCGCCAGCTGCGGTTTGGTCTGCAGCTCCCGTGGACCAGGGCAGTGCCCCTACCGCCGCGCTCGGGCGTACCCAATGGGGAACAAGGAGACGGAGTTCTCCGAGTTGGAAGTGGGGCGTTGGCTGAAGAGGGGCTTCGTCCGGCATGCAACGGCTGCGGAAGCGCGGACTCTGAGACGAGCCGGGCAGGTGTTCCCCTCCTTCGTGACCCAGTCGGCTGCCAAAAGCCGGCTGGTGATCGATTACAAAAGGGCCAACGAATGCATGGAGGCGAGAACGTTCTGCATGGATCAAATCTCAGACCTCGCTTCCGTGTTGTGCCGAGGGGACCACATGTTCAAGGCAGACATCCGGGATGCGTACTACCACTTGCGCCTTCGCGCGGCATACGGAATGCGGCTCGCCTTCTTCGTTGGCAGTCGCATCTACGTACCCCTCTGCCTGAACTGTGGCCTCTGCGTCCCGCCCTGGTTCTTCACCAAAGCCATGGCACCCGTCGTCGGATTCTTGCGCCGCCTCGGCCACCGCGTCTTCTCATACTTGGACGACTTCTTCGGCGCGGCGAAGCCGCGGTGGCCGGGGGAGGCGACCGGCTCGCCGGAGACGCAGGACATTGGGCGCGTGATGGGCCTACTGTTCGAGAAGCTGGGGCTCACGCTGCACCCCGACAAGAGCTTCTTCAGTGGCACGACGAGGATGGAGATCCTCGGGATCCTGGTGGACACCGAAGAGCTACGGTTCCTGCTCTCCCGGAAGAAGCTCGGTTCCATCGAAAAAAGCGCGACCCGCCTGCTTCGCTACGCCTCGCAGCACAGGCGGTACGTAAAGCGAAAGGAGGTCGAGCGGTTCGCGGGACTGGCGAACGCCAGCGCGCCCGCGGTGGTGGACTGCCGGCTTCGACTGAGGGAGCTCTTTACTGCTCTCGGCGCATCCTCGCCCCTGCGTGGCAAGGGAAGGTACCCGCGTCGGGGTTCTTCTCCGAGGCCCAGGAAGGGGCGCACATCAACGAACTCGAGTTGAATGCGGCCTTGCTGGCGCTGCGCCAGTTTTTGGCATTCGCACGAGGCCGGCACGTGCTGCTCGTCACCGACTACGTCGTGACGGCGCATATCGTGAGAAATTACACAAGCCGCTCCCCGCGTCTTCTCTCCAGGTTGCCACTCCTCCGTGGGCTGTGCGAGCAGCACGGAATCACACTGTCGACGGCCCATCTGCCTTCCGAGCTGAACTGCTGGGCAGACCGCCTGTCGCGGCGCCGCGGCCGCTACGACTGGAAGATCCCGCGCGACGCGCGGTTGCTTCTCGGGCGCCGCTTCGCGGCGCCCCTCGTGGAGGTCGATGGCCACGCCTTACCAGACCGCATGCCCCGCTGCGGCGGTTTTCCGCTCGTCGTTCCTCGACCCGCGCTCCTCGGCGTGTGGGCTCGCTTCCTCTCCTCGCGCGCCGGCGTGCTGGTCGCCCCGCACTGGGCACTTCAGCAATGGTACCAGACGGCAGCCGCCGTTGCCCCTTCAGAGCTTCTCCCGGACGCCGTCACCAAGCCGTGGAGGAGCGTTTTGTTCGCTTTCAGGCCAGTGCCCGTCTCCGTTGGTAAGAGCAGGGGACCGCTGCTGCAGCGCGCTCCCTGGGCGGCCGCGTTGGGACGGCGCATGCCGCCCACCTGCTCGGCAGGAAACTGGCCTCCAGCACTCAGGCCTCCTACCAGCATCACTGGGAGGCTGTCCGAGCCTACTGCCTCCTCGACAAAGTCTCATCGCTCCCTGCCACTCCCGTCACCGTAGCCTGCTACGTAGGACACCTCTACGGCAAGGGCACGATGCGCGGTGGGTCTCTGCGGCCCTACTTGGCCGACATCGGGTCGCAACATCGTCGTTTCGGACTCCCAGACCCCGTCACAGACCCAATGGTGGCTGCTACCGGACAGGGGTATGTGGCGAACGATGCCGCACGCTCCGGCGGGCCCCCGAGGCGGGTCGCCCCGTTACCTGCCCCTTGCGCACTACACGCGCTTCAACTCGCATTGCGGGCTGTGGATGCAAAGGAGATTCAACGCTGGGGGCTGGTTGCGCTCGGGCTCCTCGTCTGCTCCCGACCAACCAGCATCCGGGTGATACGCCGCTGCGACCTGCAGTTCGGCGCAGGAGGTCTCCCTGCAGATGGTGACCTTCAAGTATGGGGAACGGGGATCTTCGCCTCGCATTTCGATTCGCATTCCAATCCCCTCTTGACCGGACCCTATCTACCAGCTTCTTCGCAAGCTGGCCTAGGCCGGCGCGAGACCTGACAGCTACCTGTTTCCTGGCCGTTCGCGTGCAGAGAGAGTATCGACAGCAGCTCTACGTGCGAACCTCAACGCGCTCGTCGCGGCTGTGCGCCCTCCGGCTGGCACGAAATTCACAGCACGCTCGCTGCGCAGCGGTGGGATGTCGGCTGCGTACGCTGTCAGCGTGCAGCTGCCGACCATCATGCGTCTTTCGAACCACACCTCTTCCGAGGTTGTGCACAAACACTACCTTGACGCTCTATTGCCGGCTACGCCGGCTGCACGGTTATTCTTTGCGCGCTTTGTGCCCTCTGCTGGCCGTCCTTCCTACGACCAGTCTCGACACTTCGAAATTCCTCCGCGCGCGGGCATCTGTTACGGACCTGTATCATCCTGATCAGACTGTAATGCCCCCCGCCGCCGTATGCCCCCTCTGACAGTACCGCGGCGCTGCGCCGCCGTATCAGTGGGGGCAGCCTCGCAACGAACGACGGTCGAGGCAGTCAATCGTTTCCCAGCACCCACCCGCCCGTTCCTCGCGGCGAGGCGCGCTCTGTGGTGCCAATCGTCTCTGTGTGCCAGTCACACTTCCTTTAATTACCTCTGTAATGCTTAGAATTGTTCCTTTACCTGCGTTACTACATAACGACCCTCACCCCAGATATTACTTCTGAAATAAACATCTGTGTTAAGGCAATTCCTCCGCGCGCGGGCATCTGTTACAGTACACAAACACCCCCCTACTCTATCAAAATTGATGGATTTGCGCATCACAAAATGTGCGTTTGTGTCTTTCGGAGTCTCCCAATGTTGGACATAACATTGTGGGAGTTCTCCCAGGAGAAAGTTACCCCTTTCCTTATTCTTTTACCGTTTTCTATATCTAATTCCTATCCTTTTCTTTCTCCACCTTTATTTTTCCCTTAATTGTGTTGGTTCCATTGGAGTCGGTCGCAACCGATCCGGTGTTGGTGTGATTGCCCTCGGGCTGCACGTAGGTCGTAGCGCTGCTACAGTCTCCTGTTCCGTCGGAAGGCTGCTGCAATGACGCCTCCTTAGAAGGTCTTATCATACAAGACAGTGTTGGTACCACCAACCGCGATTAAGATCGCGTTGGTGTCGGTGTTTTGCCATCGGGCAACACGTTGGTCGTAGCATTGCTGCATAGTTACGTTCCCGTCGGGTAGTGCTAATCCAGCCCCCGTCGAAGACCTCGAATTATACGCAAGGTGCTGAAGACGCTCTTCGAGCATTGGCCTTACAACCCAGCGAGCCGCGGTTACATTCTCGTACACAAGCCCAACCTGCACTCGCCGGGCACTCAAGTCTTCACAAGCCTCTAGCACCATTATCCTCCCGGGCGGGGCATCTTTTCTTAACCCCCCAACGTCGGAGTGGAGCTACCGTGGGCCGCAAGCTCACACAAGGGGAAAGGGAGTCTCGAACGCTCCGTAGCGCGTGCTATGGGCAGTGGTTGTTTCTGTTGCTGCTTTTTGTGGTATAACCCCAAACGGAAATTAGATTAGGATTGGATCAGGGACGGTACGGCAACGAGCCTTACAGCCATGCGCGCACACACGTGTCCTCCACGTGTACGGGACGCGTACTACACGTGGACTGTCAGCCCCGCCGGCTGACAGCGTTACAGTGTCGGTAGACCGGCACTACTGTAGAGTTATGATAGACTACAATGTACATTAAATATGAGCGGACCGCCGGCGGTGGAGGACGACAAGCACGGACTTGTCAAGGATCTTCCACCTTGGTCCGCCCGCTTACTTTTAGATACTTCCGTCCGTTTTCCCTAGGAGTCACACCGCGCGCGGGTTGAGGACGCGCGTAGCACGCCCACGAGCTGGCTCCGCCTCCGCCCGTCGGTACTGGATCGTCACCCAGTACCGCTCCGGGGCGTCGAGGCGTAGAACCGCTCGCTCGTGCGCGCATCCTCCCCGATCCCGCTCTACCACTGCTACCTCGAGCCCGTGCTCGGTACCGTGGGTGGGCCGTGCTTCTGTCTTCCCGCCGATCGGGGTCTTTCCGAACTGTCAGTACTCACCCCCCTCGTCGTTGAGGGTGATTATACTACAGGTAGGATCGGAAGGGCAAGGGAAAGAAGGAGGGCAGGTTGATGTGTGTGAGTGAAGGAGTTGGTACCGAGGTTTACTTGGAGCCGTCTTTCGGCGATACTTATACACTTTGAGTGTTACACTATCCCATTACTTTGGCACCTGGTAAACCGTACTCACCATATGCGCGACCAAGCGCGGTCCTCTTCTGGCCCGTCCACACTGTTCTATTTCCACCTTACGAATTGACTATTGACTATCAGTGCCCAACAGTTTCTACACATTTCGAGTGACTGTAAACCATGGCCCTATGCATGCAATCGTTTCACACCTTACTAATCTGCATCCAGACATGACAGAATATATTCTTGTGCAATGAACAACTTGGTATCTCTCTATTTCCAACAACGCAAAGTCCTGTCATATCTCAGTCCCCATACATGCCCTTGTTTCGTACCTTACTAATTTCGGTACACACTGCCAGACAACTATGACAGGTAGCAACAATGTGCATCCAGACTTTCTACACATCTCACGTGATATCCGATGTGAATCACACGAGTACTGTCATCAACTTGCATCCAACGGCGCACCATAACGAGAGCACAGTACAACGTCGCATGCTGACGAGAGTGTAGTACAACGGCGCATGCTGATGCAAAGGTCGCATACAGCGTGACGCGTACACTGAATACTCACGTAAGTACATGTCTCTTGCAAGAAATACTTGTTGTACTTTTAATTCACATGTACTGTGCTCGGACACGCGCCGGACCATATGTAGGCGACGTGTACAAGTCTACATACACGCAGCAGCCTGGCGACGTGTACATTTGTACACCGCACACAAGTGTCCAGCGCCAAGGCCACCCGTAACTACCCATTACAACCATGGTGAACAACTTGAAACCCCCGAAATGATGTAATTAAAACGTATACCGATCATTCAAGATATATCACCAGAATGACTGCATATAAGTGGACAATAACAGACCAATAGAATTGCAGCATTCGAACCGACACCCAATACATTTGCAGTATTGCCTGTGTAGCCCAGCCCTATAACGGTTCAGGCCAAATGCAAAATTTCAGCATTTATGCAATCTTGCATAACCCTCCAAAAATCCACTTTCGTCCCCAGAACCCCAAAATCTGACACTTTACACGTGTCATGTGGTGATATGGGGTGAGGGTCCGGACTGTCGAGTCATGTACACGTGTCGCTCGATTTTGCACTTTCCAGATAACAGCATGTGGTCGCACATTTTCAATACCTCCATTCGAGCACATGCTTTGGGCAGCTTTGCACTGGGAAAGCCCAACCATGCCCACGAACTTTTCAAACAGCACGCGACCAAGTGGTTTGGTCAGCATATCGTCGGAATTTCTGTTGTCGGACAATGGTACAATGTGACCGGTTTTCGCTGCACCGCATCTCGAACAAAATGATACGTAATATCAATGTGCTTGTTGCGACGATTTGTACATTCGTTCTGAGCAAACGCAATCGTACCAGCGTTGTCACATCCAACGCGAATTGTTGGATCCGAATTCGCACCAAGTACATCGGCATGGAAGCGTCGAAGCCACGCGGCCTCTTTGCATGCTTCACTGAGTGCGATGTATTCTGCCTCACAAGTAGACTTTTCAACTACTGTTTGTTTCCGGGAAGCCCAACTGATAGGCCCATCACAAAGCTTGAACACGTACCCACTCGTTGATTTCCGTGATTCAAGGCATCCACCCCAATCTGCGTCGCTATACCCATGAAATTCCGTACCAAGATCATCTTTACCAAACACTATTCCAAGATGCTGGGACCCACGCAAGTACCTCAAAACACGTTTCACACCTGTCCAATGCGAATCGTGAGGGTCGGCACAGTGTTGAGATAACTTTTCAATGGCATACGCAATATCGGGGCGGGTCCCGACCATTAGGAACATTAGACATCCAATGGCCTGACGATATGGTTCAAAGCATGGGTTGTCATCAGTGCCAGTTTCGGCAACTTGCATTTTGGCATTTCGAGACTGTTCCATCGGAGTAACGCAAGGATTGCATGCCGACATTTTGAACCGTTTCAGTACTGGTTGGGCATACTTCGACTGTGTGACGGTCAGGACGTGTTTAGAACGTATACGGTCGATTTCTAGACCAATACATGTCTTCGCTTCCCCAAGGTCTTTCATATCGAATCGTTTGTTGAGTTCATTTTTCATCCATAATATGGCCTCCAAGTCACTTCCAGATAGCAGCAGATCGTCCACGTACAACGCGATAATCATGATGACATTGCCTTAACGTCGAATGTAAAGACATGGGTCGCTGCGTGTAGTTTTGAAACCAAGTTCAGTGATCAGAAACTCATCGATCTTACTATGCCATTGGCGATGGGCTTGCTTAAGACCATAGATTGCTTTCAGAAGTGTACACACCGAATCAGGTTTGACTTTGTCGATGCATCCTTCAGGTTGCTCCATGTAGATTTCTTCGAGAAGGTCACCGTTGAGGAAGGCAGTCACCACGTCCATCTGATGCAGCTCAAGGTCAAAGTGCGCAACCAGTGCCAGCAGCAGACGAATTGTTGTGAACTTGATAACAGGGGCGAAAGTTTCATTGTAATCGATGCCTTCTACTTGTTGAAAACCTCGTGCCACAAGTCGTCCCTTTGCAGTTTCGACCAATTTTCCGCACTCGTCAGGAAGTTGCTTCACTCCGAAAACCCACCTGGACGTCAGGAAGTTTGATGCTTGAGATCTTGGAACAAGTGTCCATGTTTTGTTTTTGTGTTGTGAAGCAAGTTCTTTGTCGATACTCTTCTGCCAGAAGCGAGCTTTTGGAGAATCCATAGCTTGCTTGTACGAGTTTGGAATTTCTGTTATCACATGGGCGTGGCTAACGAGTCCAGCAGTTACCAAAGCTGCTGCCCACCACGCCCCAGGCGTTTTGCGAACGCGAGTGGACCGACGGAGATTAGTTGGCGGATCAATCGTTTCTTCCTCAACTACGTGTTGCTCAACTGTTTCGGTGGTTTCGTCCTGCCCTGCAGTTGGCGAGGAGTTGGAGGATTCATCAGAGTCTTGTTGTTCATCCGGCGATGATGCTTCTGATGCCACTGCTTCATTTTCTGCAACTTCCTCATCGATGTTCAAGTTGATTGTGTCATCATCAGTTGAAGCGTCCTCGTTTGTATCCATCGGTTCACCAGATTTGCCTCCCGTGGACTCGTCAAAAGTAACATCTCTGGATACGATCACTTTGTGCAAATCACTATCCCACAACTTGTAAGCTTTCGTATTTTCAGCATACCCGAGAAACATTGCCTCCTTTACATGGGCGTCAAGTTTCTGGATGTTGTGTTTTGGTAATGTATACCAACACTTTGAACCGGAAACACGCAAATGACCAACATTTGGCACAGATTTCATCCATAAGTGGTATGGCTCATCTTGGGGGGAATGGCACGTGACGTTATTGAAAATGTGCGACCACATGCTGTTATCTGGAAAGTGCAAAATCGAGCGACACGTATACATGACTCGACGGTCCGGACCCTCACCCCATATCACCACATGACACGTGTAAAGTCTCAGATTTTGGGGCTCTGGGGACGAAAGTGGACTTTTGGAGGGTTATGCAAATTTGCATAAATAGTGACTATACGCCCGAAGAATTGAGAAACGATTTTCCGTCTTGTGAGGAAAAAAACTTACACTGAAAATTCTTTTGCAGAAATCTGCAATACATATCAGCTCAACATTGCTCATATCCCTTTAGTTAGTGAAGACGCATGAGGAAAACATCGGGTACATATGTTCTAAGATTTCGCGGGAAAAAGGAGTCACAACCTCTACAACAAAAACCGAAGACCAAACTGCACACAACCCCGGACCTCCCCTGACCCAAAACTGCCCGAAACCGTCATTCTTTCCCTCTTATCCCCCTACCAGGACCTTCCTTCCTCCTCTTCCTCTCCCCAGACACGTATGGCAAGCGTTGTAGAAGACGGAGCCCTCCCTGAATCAAGCAGTGGTGATCATGACGAACGCAAGGCCAAAAGCGGCCGGCACTCAATGTTCTCCGTTCAAGAGGATTTAATTATCGTCCGCGAAGTGGCTGCTTCTGGCGCCCATGTTGCTACGTATGGCAAGACCAAGTCTTTGTTTGAACAGGCCGCGAAGAGGTGCAACTCCAACAATGGTATGTCCTGCTCCCTGTCTTGGAAGCAACTACAGGACAGATATACACGACTGCAGAGCTCTTTTGATAAAGAAGACCGCCTCACGCCTGAACGCTCCGGCATCGGGGGAGGACAGCTAAGTGAGCTGAACGAGCTGCTTTCGCAAATGCGTGAGGCGAGAGAAGACATGAAGGCCAAGAAATCAAGGGACAAGAATAAGGTTGCCAAGGATCTGGAAGAGAAGGAGCGCATAGGACGCGATCTGGTCGCGGCGGCAATGTCACGGGGAGCCCGGCTGGGCCCTGACTACCGTAGTGACAGTAAGGGCAGTGAAAGCGATTTGGACGAAACCCCTCGCCCAACGAAGAAGCGAAAGCGAACGTCGCCCTGGACCATGCGTGGAGAGCTTTCCGTCTTTGGTGAGCAACTCAAAGAGTCGGACTTGGCACGCATCGCGTTGGAGCGAGAGCAATTAGCACTACACCGAGAGCGCTTCGTGGCAGAATGCACTGAGCGTGCCCAGGAGAGAGAGGAACGGACTGCAGAGCGTGCGGCGTTTCATAAGCTGAAGTTGGACAAGCTCAAAGTGACGATGGACGCTTTTAGCGGGAGAAAAAATTAAACACCATGCAGAGCTCTGTTGTGCCAACAAACAGCACACACTAAACCCATTCGATCACTTGCTGCCAACACGGGCCTGTACACAGCTGTCCTGCCCTCTCTCCTCTCTCCCAATCCGCCCAACCTCCCGACCCCTTCCGTCCTACCTTTCTCTCTCCCTCTCAACCAGATCCGCCCTGCACCCCTCTACATGCAAACACGGGCCCGTACAAAACTGTCATGCCTTCCGCCCTCTCTCCCAATCTGCCCAACTTCCCGACCCCCTCCATCCCACCTTTTGCTCTCCCTCTCAACCCGCCTCGCCCCCCACGCTCCACTACACCGCCATTTCAGCTCCCCCTCATGCTCACTTGCCCTTCCGCCCACGACTCCCGTTCCTACTTCTCGTCCTCCTCGTGTTCGTCTTTCCCGGCGACGCCCACGTCGCTCCTCCAGCTTCGTCCCCCGGCTCTCGCGCACTCACGTGCGCGCCGCTACTTGCCGAGCCAGTCGGGCCGCATCTGATCTGTACGCGGGCGCGCCCACTTTGTCAAGCCAAATGCACCAATAGGGTGTAGATACGAATTACAGTTTCCCCTCTGACCACTCGTAGGCAGTTATTTCGTTCTCGCCGTCGCCTGCATGCGACGGCGCCCTGTACAATGTTGTTAGGGTTACAGTAACACTTAATACCCTTTCCGTCCCTCGGGTCGACCACCCCGGGCGCAAGAGGAAGAAGAAGTAAACACAACTGTTTGGTTCTTACCCAGCGCGTGCGGCGCTCGGCCTCGATCGCTACCCACCACCTTTCAGCTATCTACGTTCACCCTCTCTACACTTCCGTGTGCGCTTCCTCGCGCAGGCTCGGTCCTGTGTACCCACACGTGACCTCGCGTCCCGCGATTACGGCGACAATCCGGATTTATCGTGATCCCTGCTGCGAGGAAAAGTGAGCTCTGTGACTAGATCGCAGCGCGTGCTCAAGCATGAGCAACTAGTTCGGCGCACCACAAATGTTCTGACCAACACTCTTCAAGCACAAGAAATTCGCAAGGTATGCATCCAAGTTTTGAACGACAATCCGCCAGATACAACTTCTGATTCCGATTTCGTTGTCGATTCGGTAGTGTCATCAATGCCAGCGATAAACTCCATCCTTGGAAACCAATTCTTCAAGTCCCCAATGTACCCAGTTGCGCTGCTGAGAGATGTAGCCAATTTTTATGGAAGCATTAGAATGTCACAGGACCTTCTTGCACATCTCCGTGATGAGTTTAAGCAAATTAAGGCCCTCCAACTTCTTGCGTGGCTCTTTGGTACCGTATACGAGATGCCCACGGATGATATCAACAGCGTACTCGACATTATTGCTCCACTCCGTGCTGCACCGCTTTCTCAGATGCTGGAAAAGCTACATTCCGCCTCTCCCGATGATGAAGACTCGCAGGGGGGCACTCATGTTAAGGGGTATGCACGCCCTGCACGTGGCACTCGACCTGACGATGACGACTCGTCGAGTGGTGATATCAATACCGCTCAAGAAGTGCCTACCCCGGTCTTACGACGTCGGACGTCAGCCGTCAGTCCTCAGGACTCCGCTCGGACGGTTCAAGCAATCTACGGTGCATTTAAGGGTAGGAAGTTCTCCGGTGACGCCCTCCAGGCCATTGAGGAGTCCATCCGTGACTTCAATATCCTTGCTCTGCAACTAGAATTGGACGAAGCCATGAAGGCCAAGTTTTTCATATGCATTTTTGAAGATGCCGCCAAGTCGCATTTCATTGCAAATGTCCAAGATGGAATGCCTTTCGAAGAAATGGAAAGCGTTATGCGAAAGGAGTTCGAGTCTGATGCCCGCCGCCTCGAGGTTCACATGACCCTTCGCGGCCTCAATCTTGACAAAACTCTCTCAGATAGGGAAGAAGTCTTAAACGATTCTGATGCACTAAATTGGCTCGTCAAACGCATTAACCGTCTCACCCCACAGTGCCCTGAGGGTTTCCGCTCTGAGAAGAATAAGATCCAGTTCCTAAGAGACGCCGTCATTGGGAAGGACTGGGCTTCACAAGCGATCTCTCAGATAACCACATCTCAGTACTCCTTCAGCGGCTTCGTTTCTGCTCTTCGTGAAGGGCTACAGTGCGCTGAGGAGATCAATCGTCACAAATCATTGGGAAACGGTCCGTCGACAAAGGCCACCGCCGGAATTCTGTATCAACAGTATGGTCGAGCCCCTCGCACTGTCTCTAAGTTTACCCGACAAGGACATCGTACTACTCATTCATTTCGCGGCGGAAACCAAAGTCGCAAGAACCCACTTGACCGAAATGGAAAACGTATGCTGTGTAACATTTGTCGCTCAGATACGCATCTTCAACGTTTTCATTCTGATTCCGTCAAAAGGGATACCCGAAACCGCCTTGCTGCAAATGAGAATCCTGTCCATATAATCAGTGACCTGGTCAAGGGTTATGAAGAGATATGTCTTCTTAAAGCTGATGACGAGAATGTCCCGGGTTCCGAGGATGATGAAGAAGGACAGAGCGATGTCGTAAATGCGCTCCATGTTTTCGACTCGTTGACATCAGAGTCCTCCGAGCAAACACAGAACCAAACTCAAGGACCTGAAGTCCGTTTTGTCAACGAAATGGACGCTTCGTGCATTACGAATCACATCGCTGCGGCTACCTCTGGAATCGATTCCTACTCTCTGGCTCCCCCACAGGATTTTTAGAAGGGCGACGGCGATTTGCGTCACTTGCTCGCAGCCCGAATCCAAGGATGATGTCACATCGTACCACGATACCCAGACGCAAAAAGTCAAAGCTTGAAGTTGTTGATTGTTCGCCGGTATACGTGGCAAAAGTGATATGAGAACATCGTAAGGATGCAAAAGGTGGTAGACTGGGGTTCTGCCTAGATACTGGCGCCCCAAGCTCAGTTATAGGAGTGAGAGAACTGAGAACACTTGCTATGCAGTTTGGAAGACACCTTCTCTATCTGAAACGCTCATTCAAGAAGTTCTGTTTCGCTGACGCTTCGTTCAGCTCACTTGGCCGTGTGGATATACCCTTAGTGACACCTGGTAATATCCCTCCGATTTTTATCACGATGGACGTTGTTTCAGCTGACGTCCGGGCGCTGCTCGGCCTTGATGTCCTGGATGCTGAGTCGTTTGTTGTAGATACCTTTGAGAACAGGTTAAGAAAGAAAATAAGGATCCCCAACCAAAAGGAATGCGATGGAGACATGATGAACGACGTTGTGGTCGATGCCTGGTCTGTCCCCTTGTTCAGACACCTTGGACACATCTATGTCCACTTCGGCTTCTCCCCCCGCACTTATTTCACTCACACGCAGTTAATGAAGCTACACAAGCAGTTTGCTCACCCCTCAGCTCAAAAGCTTTACAACCTACTCAAACGTTCTCGACCGGAGGACTGTACACCTGAGACGCTACGCATTTTGGAAGACCTGACTAGGAGATGCGACCCATGCCAAAGAATCCAGAAGGCCCCCAATCGTTTCCCGGTCTCCTTCGGGGCGGAGAACGTACGCTTCAACAAAAGGCTGCTGATTGACATAATGTACTGAGAAGGTAAGCCAGTGCTCCACATTGTCGATGGGGGTACTCGTTTCAGCGCCGCTCGATTCGTGAGTGATGTCTCCATCGTGACCATTTGGAAGACCATTCTTGAGTGTTGGGCTACGATCTACACCGGCCTTCCTCGTAAGATCCTTGTGGATCAAGGCTCGCAATTCGGGGACCTGTTCATAAGCCTCGGCGCTGTGAGTAACGTTGAAGTTCGCCGAACAGGGATTGAATCTCACAAGAGCCTCGGTCTAGGAGAAAGGTATCATCAGCCGCTTAGGAATACCTTCCGAAAGCTGAGGATCGCTTACGCAGATAAGGATCGCCAAACACTGTTGAACTTCGCTGTCAAAGCTCTTAATGACACTCTCGGACCAGATGGACTCGTTCCCTCTGCCTTAATGTTTGGGGAGTTCCCTTCACCCTACACTGTGTCCGAGACTAGGCATCCCCGTGCTCTCCTCGAGTCACGTGCTGAGGTCGCGAATATGGCTCGCAGAGAAATGGAAAGGGAAATGGCAACTGCCCATGTGCAGCGTGGCCTTCGTCATGCGGTACCACAGGCGGCTAACACAATTTTTGAAGTTGGGCAAAAGGTCCTTGTCTGGAGAGAAGGTATCGTGGAAAGTCGCATTGGTGAATGGATCGGACCTTTTGACATTATCGCGGTTGACCAAGAGCGAAAGTTAGTCTTCGTGCAAGATGTGAAGATTGGCTCGGCGCGTCCGTTCAACCTGACACAAGTGAAGCGATACCATTCTCCTGAGGCAGTCAATTACTCATTCCTTGCCGACCTGTGCGAAGGCCTTTCTGATTTTCGCTCTCCGTCTCAAATTGACGTTCACCTTACGGAAATAATAACTCCGACGGACACAAGAGCTGGATCAAGACAGATGAGTGAAGCTAAGCGAAATGAAATCGCAAACTTGCTGAAACGTGGGACGTTCAAGATCGTACTTCGCCAAGATATTCCCGAGGATGCCAACATACTCCCCGGCCGCTTTGTACTAGCTATCAAGTCAACAATCGATGGCCAAACCAAGTTCAAGGCTCGATATGTTATTGGCGGGCATCGCGACAAGCTCAAGCACTTTATGGTGCACTCTTCGCAAACACTTCAACCTTCATCTGTCCGCCTTCTACTCTCACTTTTTGCGCTGTACGGTTTCGATGTCTGGACTGCAGATGTACGTCAGGCATACCTACAGTCCGCCGAACCGCTGATGAGAGACATATTCATTAAGGACCCAGTCCCGGAATTCGAACTGGACCCTACGCAATGCCTTAAACTGCTCCGCCCCCTATATGGTCTTTGCGAATCTGGAGATCTATGGCACGCCATCCTCGACGCTCATCACCGAAACGACCTTGGCATGAAGCCTCTGCGAATAGAATCTGCTTTGTATACATTCATGGTCGACGGTGTACTGAAGGGACTTTCAGGAACATATGTGGATGACCTAATTCGTGCTGGAGATGAGGATTTCAAACAGCTAGCAAAAAGGACAGCTGAGAGGTTCGATATGGCCGATGAACAGAAACCGCCGTGTAGCTTCACTGGATTCCGACTACAAAAAGACGAATCAGGGGCTCTGTCGATTGACCAAAAGGGTTATGTCAATACTATCCGCCCGCTCGGAACTGATGCAACCTACTCAGACTTTGCATCCATCCGCATGAGACTGTCTTGGCTAACACACACTCGCCCTGACTGCTGTTACTAAGTATCACAACTCGCACAGGTGACCCGGGATAAATTCGACGTGGAGTCCCGTGCGATCGTCAAGAGGTGTAACATGCTAGTCAAGCATGTACATGCTCACCCTTTGAAGATCATGATGCCTAAGCTCGAAATGGAATCACTTCGCGCAATAGGTTTTTCTGATGCTTCACTCGCAAGCAACGCTGACTTCACGTCTCAGCTTGGTTATATTTGCCTTCTATCGGATGCTAACAATAACGCAATACCGATCATATTCAAGTCGTACAAAGCTCGCAGAGTAACGCGCTCTGTGATGGCCGCCGAGGTCATCAGCTTCAGTGATATGTTTGATGTGTGTTTCACTTTGTCTGAGGACCTCCGAGCTGTTATGGACGGTAAGAATATACCGGTCCAGTTGTACACCGACAGCAAGTCCCTCTTCGATGTTATCTCGAAAGGGAGCGGAACTGCAGAGAAACGGCTCATGCTTGATATCGCCACAGCCAGAGAAGGATTTCTTAAGAAAGAAATTAGCGACATTGGATTCGTGCGCAGCAATGCAAATATCGCCGACGGCTTGACGAAGAAGATGAAACAACAAGCTTTAATTGACGTGGTACGCAATGGACGCTTGATGGTCAAGCCTGAACAATGGATCATAAGAAACTAGTGCTACATGTTATCAGCATGAACCCTCTTCTTTCCTACATTCTTTTTCTTTTTCTTGTTGAGCTTCACAAGCTCTCGTACTTCTGCAATTTGAAGTCTCGTCGCCCGATCACCCCCAAGCCTGTGCAGAAGGTCTTTGCTTAGAACAAAGGGAAAGCGTGCAGCGCTATCAAAGACGATGCCGCGGTTTGCGTCTACTGCCACGCAATGATCGACTTTTCCATGTTGCACGACACGCAGGAGCCATATACCGCTCGTCAAGCCTGACATCCACTTGAACCGGTCCAAGGTGTAGGCTTTGGTTCTGGATGCAGCAATACCGCGAACCACAAGGGGAATTCCAATCTTCCCAACATCCTCAAAAATTTGTTTGAGAGTCGTAAAGACTTTTGGGTGGTGATTGTAGTGAGCCATAACCTTGAGACCGTCTTCCTTCTGGAGTAACGCTGCCACTCCGTTAGCGAGGGACGCGGGTACACAGCTTCCTTCGTTGTCAAATACGAGATTTGGACCAAAGCTGCGAATCTGAAAACGTCTCGCATCACTCATACCTCCCCTTGAACCGACGCCGCCAACAACAACTGGCACCCCCTGGTGTTCATGCAACCACTTCATGAGTCCATCGAGAAGATGCATCTGCATCAAAGCTTTCTCCGCAGGCTTGGCTGAAGACACATTCACACGGCAGAGAGCAGATAAAGCAAAAAGGGACACCGGCAACGTGCCCTCAGTCAACGGCCAGAAGCTTTCATGACCGCCGTTGAGTCCCGTTGCGCCATATAGTTGGCCCTCATCGAGCCTTCTGGTGCTATTGTCAAGTGAACCATCTCCCACAACCACCCGGTCGATCACAAAAGAGGAGCTTGTCATCTGCACGAAGCTACTGCGGATTCACAAGCTTCTCCGGAGGTTGGCAAGGACTCCTGTTCTCGACGCGCAAACGACAGGTGATGTGCGATCGTCAACCAGGAGGCTGCGGGGTGGCCAAGATAAAAGGGAGCCGTCGTAGATGATGTGGCAGGATGGGAGTGCAGTACTAAGGCACCCTCGAGAGCCGGCGTAAATACTGGACTCTAAATTCAACACGTGCAAGGTCGAAAGGGCGTAAATTCGACACGCGCAAGGTCAAAAGGGCGTTAATTCAACACGTACATAAGGCCAACGGGCGTAAGTTTGGAAACACTGTACATGGTCGAACGAAAGGAGGGACTGTCAAGCCAAATGCACCAATAGGGTGTAGATACGAATTACAGTTTCCCCTCTGACCACTCGTAGGCAGTTATTTCGTTCTCGCCGTCGCCTGCATGCGACGGCGCCCTGTACAATGTTGTTAGGGTTACAGTAACACTTAATACCCTTTCCGTCCCTCGGGTCGACCACCCCGGGCGCAAGAGGAAGAAGAAGTAAACACAACTGTTTGGTTCTTACCCAGCGCGTGCGGCGCTCGGCCTCGATCGCTACCCACCACCTTTCAGCTATCTACGTTCACCCTCTCTACACTTCCGTGTGCGCTTCCTCGCGCAGGCTCGGTCCTGTGTACTCACACGTGACCTCGCGTCCCGCGATTACGGCGACACACTTCTGCACGTGCTTAAAGCGCCCGAAGCGCCGGCACGGCTTGGGGCTGCGCAAGTAGCCGCCACGCCTCTCTCACGAACACGTCCTGCTGTCATCTGTGCCGGCTGTCATCGGCGACGGCATCAGCCACCGAACCTGCATCCTCAATTCTGAGCTGAACCTCGCCCTCGCCCGGCGTCTCACCTAATCACACCGCCTGTCCCGCTGCGGCTCGCTCGTGCGGCACGACCCGCTCGAAGTAAAGCGCTTGTTCGGCTGGGGCCGCCCCGAACTGCCAGACACCCACCTGCTGGGCTGCCCCTGCGCGGGGGTCTCCTACGTCATGCATGCAGTCTGCATGCATACTAGTGCCTTGTTGTAGGGACTGAGTCCTCGAAGTCACTACTATCGTAGCCTCTTTTTAATCTTCCGTGTGCATTGCTAGGTACTGCTCTAGGCTGGGAGGTGCGCAGTCAAAGTACTGTGCCATTTGGTTGGGATAAATACAATTCCTGCAGTTGCTGAGGAACATGCAACAGAGGAAAAGCAATCCAACCGGCCCTTCTAAAAGCTTCATCTTGCGCTTAAAGTCAACTATGGTGAAGTGCATTTTCACCTCTTTAAAAATCCATTCAACGGTAATGCTATTGGAAGGTCAGCGGGGCAAAGGGAAATCGAAGGACGGTTGATGAGGTGAAGTTGAAGGATTGGGTACCGATTTACTTCGAGTCGCCAACTTCTGGCGCTACTTATACACTTCTGCAATCTTCTAGAACTCTACTACCAAATACTACGACACACATACTACAAATGTATTGGCTCTAACACATGTGCCCGTCTTGCTACTCAGCCAAACTGGCGATGGCCCAACAAACAGAACAGAAAACCGCCTTACGAATTAGCACTGTCATGACAGAGAAATTAGTAAGGCAGTACAACAAAGCACAGCAAAGCACAAATTCCCTCACTATTCCAAATCCAGAGCGGCACAAATTCGTAAGGCACGTTTACAGCTCACATGTTGCCTTACCAATTCAAATCAATCCTGCAAGGACTGTTTACAGCGCACACGTTGCCTTATGAATCTGAATCTCTAATGAGGTCCTGTCCACTGTCAATTACAACAGTGCACATTTTGCCTTACGAATTCAAAACTCGCGCAACGGTATCTTTGTGTCCTGCTGTACCCGTGCTGCACTCCATGGAGGCTGTAAACCTTTGGCACGTGCCAGGCACCCGTCACCAAGGTTCTACACTTTGTCTGTAAGACTGCAGGCGTACTGTACGCGTCCGACAGTGTAATGAGGACATGTGTCCAGGTCATACACGTGTCGGGCGGAGAAAATGAAACATGCTCAGATTGTACTGTACACCACAACTGTGTACATAGTTCACACGTGTACACGTTGAAAACCAAACTTGTTCCTGAAGTTCTGTAGAGTGCAACCGTGTACAGAAATCACACGTGTAAACGTTGAAAATCAAACTTGCTCCGCTCGTCACGCGGAGTGTTTTGGCTTGTACACGCGTCATACCTGTCGTTGTGTGTCATGCATATCGGCATGTGGTCGTAGAATTACAACACTCCCCCTCGGTCACATGCATTTACCAGAAGTAGCTACTGCAAGCCCTAGAAGTTCTACAAACTTCTGGAACCGAACTCGCCCAAGTGCTTTCGTCAGGATATCTGCAGGCATGGAAGTGGTCCGGCAATGCGACCAAGACACGATGTTTCTCCTAATACCATCTCGTACATAGTGGTATTTCACATCAACATCTTTATTACGACGATTGATCGATTCATTCTGTGCATACGAAATCGTCCCTGCATTGTCACACCCCATCATAATGGTGGGATCAGAATCAAGTCCAAGAACATCAGCAACCACTTGACGCAACCAAGTCGCCTCCATACACGCTTCACATAGTGCAATGTACTCAGCTTCACACGTCAAAGTTGCAACCACAGTCTGTTTCCGGGAACTCCAACTGATCGCTCCACCGCAGAACTTGAAAACATATCCGCTGATCGACTTTCGAGAGTCTGAACAACCGGCCCAGTCAGCATCACTGAAGCCGAACAACTCCGGCGATTTGGATTTATTGTCAAACACGATTCCTAAGTTTCGAGTCCCTTGCACGTATCGCATTACTCGTTTTACACTTGCCCAGTGTGACTCACATGGGTTAGCAGAATGCTGAGAAAGCTTTCCAATCGCAAATGTCAAGTCTGGACGAGTGCCAACCATCAAGTACATCAGGGATCCCACTGACTCACGATACGGTGCATTTGTTTCGGAGTCGTTTTCTGTTGAAATCGTGGTTGTGTGACCTTGTTCCATTGGAGTCAGAGAGGGGTTACACGTTGACATTCGAAAACGCTCAAGCACTTATGATGCATACTTAGTTTGAGTGAGACTCAACGTCTTGGCGGTGCGATCCCTTTGAATTTCAAGACCAATGCAGACTTTTGCTTCACCAAGGTCTTTCATCTCAAATCGTTTATTAAGCTCCCCCTTCATCCATTTGATGGCATCAATATCACTACCAGCGAGTAACAAGTCATCGACATAAAGTGCAATCAGCATGATAGTGTTACCGATTCGTTTAATGTAGAGACAAGGATCACTACGCGAAGTCTCGAATCCCAATTCACCAATTAAGAAATCATCCACTTTGGCATGCCATTGACGATGTGCTTGTTTGTGACCGTAAAGTGCTTTCAAAAGTTTGCACACATGATCACTTTTGCTTTTGTCAATGCACCCTTCGGGTTGCTCCATGTAGATGTCTTCATCCAAGTCGCCGTTCAAACACGCAGTCACGACATCCATCTGATGAAGTTCGAGGTCGTAACGAGCAACTAAGGTAAGAAGTAGACGAATAGTGGTATACTTTATGACAGGGGCATATGTCTCAGTATAGTCAAGACCTTGCACTTGCTGGAATCCACGAGCAACAAGTCTGGCTTTTGCACTTTCAACTATATTGCCATTTGCATCAGGCAGTTGCTTGACATTGAAAACCCATCGAGATGTCAAGATGTTTGACGCCTCAGATCGAGGAACAAGTTTCCAAGTCCGATTATTGGTCTGCGAGGCAAGTTCTTTGTCAATGCAGGTCTGCCAAAATGCAGCTGTAGGACCGTTGGTTGCCTGGTTGAAAGTCTGGGGACCTTCAATAGCGACATGCGCATGTGAAAGAAGAGCAGCTGCAACGTTGCTCCTCCACCATGATCCGGGAGGTCTGCTGACTCGAGATGATCTTCGCACACCTGGAGTCGGAGTTGCAGGGGTGACATTCGGAGTTTCGACGTCAGGTGGTACATCATCTTCATCTTCATCATTCTCACTTACAGAATGAAGGCCATCGTTTTCAAGAACCTCCTCCGAAACTTCATCCTCTTCAGAACCGACCTCATCCGTATTTGGAGTATCAGCTGTATTCCCATTGTCGCCATCGAGCAATACAACGTCAGCATCAGAGTTGATTGAATCACTTTCGTGTGCAGGAATGTCATGCATACCACATGTCGATTCATCGAACTTCACATCCCTGTAGCATAATCGCGAAGGGGATTATTTACTGCTGGGGGCGGCTACTGTACACCCATGACACGTTTTACAGCGCGTGTGCGCGCGGCTGTAAGTACGCGCTTGTTGCTCACTGTGCACGTGTGCTGCGTGACGATCCGGAATAAGGCGCGCGAGCTTACCGTGTAAGGCGCTACCTAGATACTGTAGTATATGTTATGATAGATTATTTACTTGTATATTAAATGACAGGGCGACTGGCGGCAGAGGGAGGAAAAGGACAAGCAGGGGCTTGGGACCAGATCCTCCACCGCAGGTCTAACCCCGTCCGCTTATTCTAAACGCGTTCTCTTAACGCGAGCGCGTTAACTAGAAACTAACGCGGGTAGCGGTCGCGAACGTACGCGCGCGAGGTAGATCCGTCTCCGCCCGTCGGTGCTAGGACGCTAACCAGCGCCGCCCCGGGGCGTCGAGCGCGTCGAACCGCTCTACCGCGTACTGTGTTCGCGTCTGCTCCCCACTGCTCTACCGCGCTACCACCGCCCGCGTTCTTTTCTGGTGTGTGTGTTTTTGTCCTCTCTCGCGTACAAAGGTCTTGGAAGAACCACAGCTAAACCCCCAACGCGACCGGGGGTTTATGCTACATTGGTCTCCCGACCTAGAAGGCCACCTGATTATCGCGAGAAGACTATCGTTCGAGTCCGCGTCGGCACGCGTCGAAATGGAAGAAGGATCCGCCCCCTCAATTCAATCCCAGCCAGCGAATATGGAGTCAACCGCGTTCCGCACCGCTGAGTCAACCGCGCTCCGCGTCCCATTCCGCGGCGGTGGCGCAGGTCTCAGTGACTGCGAACCGTCGCCTGAATTATCAGAAGGCCGTGCACGCGCGATGTATGACCGGATCGCGACGTATATTGAGGAGGTTCGGACCGCGCTTCGGATCGACGTAACCGACGCGGTATATTCGCGTTGCATGGAAGAACTGCGACCCCTTCGCGAAGGGAGGTTTGAACGCGTCTCTCAGTCTCTGGATAGCCTCCGAGCACTAGTCGATCAACTGCAGAGTCGACTGGTGCTCGTCGAGGAATCGCGTCTCGACTCCCCCGACGAGTTCGGGGAAGGCCGCCCCGAGAGGAAGGCCTCTGCGGGACGTACTGACGCGAGACCTTTTCCTTCTGCGGAACAGATGCGCGCGTTTGCCCATGTGACCGCGCAGATAAATTCTACACGCCGACGCGTTGGTCAGATGGAACGTACCACGACGGCGACGTCACCTGGAGCCCCACCGTTAGGGCCCAGTGGTACTGTACCTCCGAACGCGTCCGCCGCTCAAGATTTGGAGCCGGCTGGTGGTGACACCAGTCGGCCCGCACGCGGAGATCAAACAAGGATGGACGCAACTTTCGCGTCCGAAACCCAAGCCCTGCCGCATGTCGCCGGAGACATGCGGCAGACGGTTGGCGTACCTTACGCGGACGAGACTAGACGCGGGGATACCACCCGGGGATCGAGAGAACTGATTCTCGCTTTCGATCCCCGGTGGGGTGGCTATCAGCCCCAGGATCTCACTACGCGTCGGGGCCCGGTAGACGTCCGTACGCAACCGGTGACCCCGATTGGCACATTGGGCCCCGCGGCCCCCGGGGTCGAGCCGGTCCACACGATGATACAGGAATTTAGCTCCGTAGCTAGTTACAGGATGTATCGCCTGGAAAACGTCTCGACCCTCGGCACGTCAGGGGTCGCAGGGCGAATCGCGAAATATGTGCAGCGTTGTCGTGGGATTCGTCCCACGATGCGCAATTTCGATGGAACGAACGCGATTGAATTACTCCCCTTCCTGAAAGATGTGCGCATCACGTTCAATTCGCAATATCTGACGGAAGGGGTCGCCATTCGCGTCCTCGCGCATTTTCTCGAACGCGACGCGGAAAGATTATATACAAGCTACACTATGCGCGGAATCCGCGCAGGCCAGCTCCATGACGATGTGAGCTGGCCTTGGCTTATTAATCAATTCATCAAGCGCTACCTCACTGATGACGTACTGGGGGTATTGCACGATGCCGTCGCGTCGGCTCATCAGAAGCCGCACGAGACGGAAAATGCGTTCGCGGATAGGCTCGAATCGAACGCGTTCAAGTGCACCGCGGTATTTACGGAGCAAGCCTTGGCTCATTATTTTGTACGCGGATTGGCTCCCGCGACGCGAGCAGCGGTGGCAGAGACCGTCCAGAGGTTGCCCGCCAACCAGAAGACGGACCTGTCAATTATCAGACGCATCGCGACCGCAGAAGGAACCACGTTTCGCGCCCGACGCGGACTACCGCTGCCAGACCCGAAACCGGCAGCGAGGGGAGGGAGAGCCGCCAGGTCGAACGCGACGAGCTTCCCCGCGTCAGCCCTCCGCGTTAACGAGTAGGATTGGGAAGCTGACCCCGTCCTCGTCATGAGAGGCGGGGAGGCTGCAGGAGGCCGGCCGTCAACGCCGGCGTCGACGGAGACCACGGGCAGCTTTGCCACCGCGTTCGGGCATACCCCAGCGGAGATAGGTGGTCCGGACCACAGCATCGCGGAATTGGACATTTCACGTCAAGGAGGGGGACGCATACCCTCCTGTGTCCCCCGGCTCACCGAGGAAGGGGCTCGTCAGGCGGCGACCTTCGCCTCAGCGGACGGGAGCGCGTACGTCTGCTGGCTGTGCAGAACGCACGGCCATGCCATGTACGCGTGCCCCTTCCTCGCTCCGGAGCAGCGGATGTTTACCGCGTATCGAAACTACCGGTACCAACTACAGACGCGTCCAGGGATGAGGAACCTCCTCCAACAGTCGGTCGCTGGTGACCGTGGTCCGCGTTCGGGCCACGCGAATCGCCCCGGAGGAGGCGTCCGTTTTGGCCCTAGCGGAGGAGGATACAGGCGCGAACAACGCCATTTCCGACAAACCGACACGCGATACCCGCGTCAAGATGGAAGAGAAGAACGCGGTCGGTCCAGATTGCCTACAGGGGTAAAGAACGCGATAATGTACCTCCAGGACTGGGCAGGGGATCCAAATCCCCTGCCCCTACAGGAAAGCGAGCGAGAGCAGACTCTGGCCGCCCCCCAGATTTTACAACATCCGAACGTTGAAAATCAACCCGGCGAGGTACCCGAGTACTTCGCGGATGCCGCCGCTCCAGAGTGGGTAGGGCCAGGCCAGTAACTCGAACGGAGGTCCGGAGCCGCGTTGGCTACAGATAGCGGCGCGACTAGCACGGATAGTTCAGGTAGCTCAAAAAACGCGTAAAGGCAGTCACGTTTACGCGGTCACGTGAACCGTCTCGCTCTAATACCTCCGACCGGTCCATATGCCCCTATCAAGGGCGAGGTGAATATTTACCGATAATATTCCCCTCGCCGCAACACGAAGTCACCGAAACCCCCGCCGCTCCGGTGTAAAAACAAGTATTTATCAAACGCGAAATTACCGCGGCTTCCGTACGCCCGGTACCACCCCACGAACGCGAATATTTCCCGACCGCCGGACGTCCGATGCCACGGATCCGTCGTGAAGGCACCAGGGCCAGCGAGAGCCCGGTGCAAGAAGAAGAACGCGACGTGCGCGTCGAAAAGGTGTCGCATGAAAAAGTAACATGTGAACAACGCGTGGGGCCCTCCTTGGGCCCACGGAGTCAAGGGCTGAAAGACGAACGGGAAGCCCCGGACTACGACGGTCAAGGAAGAAGAACGCGAAGAAGGGGCAAGACGCGACGCCGACGCCCAAAGCGAAATGACCTGGAGCGAACGGCCCCGCCTAAGATCGTCGAGGGCGTCGTCTGTCTGATGACGTCCAAGATCTACAATATATTGGGCTCGATAGCTACTGAGAAGAACGCGTTCAAGCCGTATACTATCGCCGTCGATACGTGTTCTGGCTACAATCTGGTGAGGAAGGCCGACCTTCCTCCCGATTGGACGCGAGACGCGATACGCGACGCGCCATTGCCAAGGCTGGCCGGAGCAAACAGCAATCCGTTGAGGCTGAGCGCAATGGTCTGCTTGGTTGTACGGATTCGCAACACGATGTTCCGAGTCCCGTTCGTCGTCGCGGACCAACTGGCTGTTCCCGTGCTTCTGGGCACTGCGTTCATTGACGTGCATGTCCGGAGCATCGACATAGAAGCCCAGAGGCTCGAGCTCCGGCATGGGGGCGCCGTGGCCATCATGAACGCAAAGGGGGAGCCGTCTCTCCCTAAAAGGCGACATGGACGCGAGACAATCCGCGCAGAAGTACGCGAAGAAACCCAGCACCCGATTCGGATCGCGCGCTGGGTAAATGTCCTTGCTATGTCGCAAGTTTGCGTGCGCGTTACGACAGCGGGGAGAGGCCTGGTATTTTTGGAGCCCAAGCCGTCGCTGCAGCACCGCCACGGGGTGCGGCTGACCAACGGTGTCGCGGAAGTGCTACCAAACCAGGTCTTCGAGGTTATGGTCGCGAATTTTTTTGCGTTAGGTACGACGACTGCCGAAACATACAGTCGTCGGATACGCAAAACGGAACCCTCTTGCCATTCTGACACCAGAGCGTCCGGTGGCAGAGGAGATCGCGCACGCGTTGCACATTTCTAACTTGGACGGCCAAGAAGGAAAATTAGAAGCAGGACGGCCTGACTCCACCGCAAATATGAACGCGAACGAGAACGCGGAGGAGGAGCACGCTAGGTACCAAAATTTCGCGGAAGGTTCCGGACGCGTACAATATATGGATCCCAATTCGGACGCGGAAGATTGGGAAAAGGAGATTGATCTATCACATGTGAAGGACGAGAAATTACGCTTACAGGTGCTTGAGATGCTACGCGAACACTCAAAGTTGTGGAACGGGTCGCTGGGGATGATCCGAGTGACGGAACATCGCATCCCATTTGAGCCCGGCACGAAGCCGATACGCGCCATGCCCTACCGCAAACGGCCCGCGATGCGCGAAATGGTGGCAAAAGAAGTGAAGAAAATGTTGAACGCGGGAGTGATAGAGCCCGCCAATACGGAGTGGGCGTCCCCGGTTGTCCTTGTCCCAAAGAAGGACGGTAGTTTACGCTTCTGTGTGGACTACCGTCGCTTGAACGCGAAAACGCTGCCGGATTCGTATCCGCTTCCGCGTATGGACGACTGTATTGATTCATTGGGGGACGCGGCTGTGTTCACTACGCTGGACTGTAACTCAGGATATTGGCGGATTCCGGTCGCGCCGGAAGACTGCGACAAAACCACCTTTACCACCCATATGGAAACCTTCCGACATTTGCGGATGCCATTCGGGTTACGCGGAGCTCCAGACACTTTTCAACGCGCGCTGGACATAATTCTATCACGCGTACGATGGCAGATTTGCCTAGTGTATCTAGACGACGTTATCGTCTTTTTGCGTACGCACGCGGAGCACGCGAAACATTTGGACGCGGTCTTGGAAATTTTGAGAAGCGCCAGCATTTCTCTCAAGTTGAAGAAATGCAGCTTCTTTCAGCCACGCCTACACTACCTGGGGCATGTGATATCCCCAGGGAAGTTAAGCTTGGCAGAGGCCGCGGCAGACGTGTTCAAAACATTTACATTTCCCCGAACGTTGACACAAGTCAGGTCATTTCTCCGCGCATGTAATGTCTACCGCCGCTTTGTGCAGCGGCTCGCGAAAATCGCGCGCCCCCTCACCGATATGACGTGGAAGGACGCGGATTCGGACTACGATAACCCAACGGCGGCTCAGGTTCACGCGTTCGAAGAGCTCAAGGCGCGGATGATCGCGCCCCCAATTCTCGCGCTCCCGAGATACGGACAGCCGTATATGATTGATACTGACGCGAGCGCGTATCAACTGGGATGCACGCTTTTACAAGAGCACGACGGGACCAACGATTGGCGTCCCGTCGGCTATTGGTCGTATTCCCTCAACGACAGTGAGCGGAACTACAGTGCGACTGAACGCGAATGTTTTGCCGTAGTGTGGGCCGTCCGCACACTACGGCCCTACATTGAGGGAACCAAATTTACCGTGAGGACATACCATGACGCGTTACAATGGCTGATGTCCCTCACAGAAAGCTCCGGCCGACTGACGCGTTGGCGACTACGGTTAGCGGAGTATGACTTCACCATCCAATACAGACCTGGACGCCTTCATCAAGTACCCGACGCGCTGTCGCGTCTCATTTCCCGGACGACAGCCGACGACCCTCGGAAGGCCGTCGAGGTGGATGACGACATTCCCACCTTCGACGGCACTACCGTACGCGATGTGTCAGATGAATTACGCCACCATACTTGTACCGCAAAATGCGACCACAAGAGCGACCACGTGTTCGTCACAACGCGAAACAAGGCGGCGAGAAGGAGAAAAGCGCGTTCACGCAACGGGCCGGTGGGCGACGAAGAAGCCCCGGCTTTACGAGAACGCGACGACCTATGGGCTGAGATAGAAGAATTCGACGCGGTGGATATTGAACGCCCTCAAGAACCAGGAATTGACGCGTCAGGCTCCCAGGCCCCTCCTCCACAAGATGACCTGCCGGCCCCTCTCACCGTGGAGGAGATAGTCGAGGAGCAACGCGTCGACGATTTCTGCCAAACCGTACTGGCCAGACAATCGGAAAGTCGCAACTCCGCGTTCTTTGAGGACCACCAAGGGGTGTTGAAGCGCAAGCACCCCTACGATCCTGAAATCATTCAAGTGGTGGTCCCTCAGTCACTACGCGCGCGTCTGTTGCGGCTCTGCCATGACCCCGCGATCGCGGGACATCCGGGGCAGAACTGCATGTATCACGCGCTCCGACGCTGGTATTACTGGCCACATTTGGCCGCGGACGTGGCAGCAACAGTACGCGGATGCCGGACATGCGCGAAGAATCGCGTCAAACTCCGAAAACATCTCAACCGGCTGAGATTGTTCCCCGCTACGTGTCCATTGGAGAGCCTCGCGATAGACATTCTTGGACCGCTTCCGAAGACCAAAGGAGGAAAACAATACCTTCTGGTAATAACGGACCGGTTCACAAAGTTAACTCAAGTCGTCGCGTTGAGGACAGTGACCGCGTACACAGTGGCGACCGCGTTTTGTGACGTATGGGTTTTCAAGTACGGCATTCCGCGTTCGCTGTTGTCCGATAATGGACCTCAATTTAACGCGAAGTTCTTCCACAGCGCGTGCCGGATCCTGGGGATTACGAACTTGTATACGTCCGCGTACTATCCCCAGACCAACGACCAAGTGGAGCGCTACAACCGTACTATCGCGTCTATGGTGCGTAACTACGTCAACGAACACCAAGACGATTGGGATGTGTACGTGGGGCCATTAACTTACGCGTACAACTCCCACGTACACAGGTCTACGGGTACGACCCCATTCGAGCTCGTACTCAGTCGACCTCCCCCAGAATTTTCGCTTCAAAGGGCGGAGGGGAACGCGCCCCTTCCAGATAGAAAAACGCATCGCACGGAGTTCCTTAAGAAACTGGACGAGACAATTCAGAAGGCATATAGCAGCCTGCGACGAACGCAGGCTCGCTACAAACGCGATTTCGACAAACGCGTGAGACGCGTAAACACGCGAGTCAAGCCTGGAAATTATGTATACCTTGACTCTACGGACGGATCGAAGACATCAAATAAGCTGGCGTCACCAGCCGTGGGACCTTACCGCGTCCTCGCGAATGACCAACGTACCATCACGATTGATCGTGATGGGGTCACAGAACGCGTGTCCGCTGATAGGTGTGGGTACGCGCCACCACCTGTGGACGCACCACGGGCAAGCACAACCGCGCCGGGTGACCTTGCTGACAAGGTCACCACGGGGACACAGTACGCGGTGGACCGGCTTCTCGATCATCGCGTAATGGAAAACGGGACCGCGGAGTTCAAGGTGAAGTGGGCAGACTACGAAGAGCCCACGTGGACAGCAAGGACACATATCCCCGAAGAACTCGTCTCGCGTTACGCGAGCCGACTACGCGCACGCACGAGTAGGGACCTCACAACCGAGTTGAACGCGGACGTTCAACCTTAAGGGGAGGGCCCTCAACCGCTTCTGACGCATCGCATTCCAAGTAACTCAGGGAAGCGAAGCACGCGCACCCCTCGGCAGAGCCGACAATCAAGAAAGAATTCGACCCTGAGCAGCCATGCAAAATGAGGCGGACGAACTCGGACTGTATTCGCAAAAACCGGAAGGCTGAAGATACCGTACCAAACGCCCGAACGAGACGGTTGACGTCAAAATAATACGCAAGGTGAGATGGAACACTAGGTCCGCGGACAGACAGCAGAGAGCACAGTACACGCGCAGTGAAGCTCCACGCTCGGCAGGGCTACTATAACTATGCTGACTCCAGGCCTCCGCATTATAGTAACGAAGTATAGAGCACGCCTTGGAAACCCCACGATCAGCAGCCGGACAAACGACGCCACGCCCGACGCACAAAGATCACACGCGCAAGAAGAACAATGGAGATAGGCCCCAGGACTTAGACGTGAGACGCCGCAAGTCACGAGACCAGCTAACGCCTCATGAAGGGGCAGGAGATGACGTCCGGTACTGTACGCTCGCGTGCAGTGGCCAAGCCGCCGCCTCCCGGCGGAAATTTAACGAGAAATTAGCTCAGATGACGCGGTCAGCGACATGGCTTACACTGGCGCGCCGTACGCGGGACACGCAATTCTGGGGTAACTCGCACCGCGCCGCGATCCAAGACGCCGACGCCCCTCCTCGCCACCACGTCCTTGGACTTCATGGGTACGGACCCTGTGGACGATCGCGCAGCCGCGGCCGAATTGCACGCCACATGGCCGCGATCGCCCTGCGAATGGTACCCGAACGCACATCAAGTACGCGAACGCGCCCTCGAAGCAGCACGGAGCTGGCTATGCTAACGATCGCGCAGTCGCGGCCGAATGTACGCGACACGGCCCCGCAGACGCGATCGTTTTGCAAATGCTACCTGAGTAGCTCGAATACACATCAGCGGCGCGGGACGCCTCTCCAATCGCGTAGGACTCCTTCGGGGACCACTGACTCGGACTTATTTGTCGTTTTTGCAAACCGCGCACGCGAAGCAGAAGTTCGTCGTGCGACAACCAATATGAGTTACGTCCACACCCTTGGGGCATGAACAACGGGAAGAGAAGAGAAGACCGGAAGACTGTCGCGCGACGAACAAGGTATGAATAAGACTGCCGCTCAACGGGGCAGGGGCCAAGTGGCCATAGAAGATACTAAGGAACGGCGCACTCTCGCTACCGCGAACAGAGCCCTATAAGAAATCCGCCATCAACGCTACGTCTGGGAAGTTTCTGTAGTGCAATGCGCCTGTCGGGCAGAGACCGCGGTCCGATGGTCCAGCAAAAACAACAACAGCAACAAAAAGAAGAACTGCCGATGGCACAGCGCTACGGAGTGTCCGACTCTCCCTTCTCCGTTTAAACGAGCTTGCGACTCGTAGTAGCTCGGATCCCTGATGGGGGGGGGGGCACAGAGAAATAGCCCGGCCCGGGATCGGTGTGGTAGAGACTTGCGAAGAGATCTGCTTGACGAGTGTGGGGTGGGGCGCGTACGTAGGTACTCCGGTTCCACTGGGTTGTAAGGCCAATGCTCGTTGAGCTTCTTCGACACCTTGTAACGCGACAAGGCCTTCGACGGGGGCCTCGCAACGCAGCCCGACGGGATGAAATGAAAGTAGCAGCGCTACGTCAACCGTGTCGCCCGATGGCTCGAAACACCTACACCGGTTCGGTCGCAACCGAGGCCGATGGCACCAACACTGGCTCGTACTACGACGGAGCCCTTCGAGGGAGACGTCGTTGCAACAGTCTCCGTCGGAAAATGGGTCACAGTAGCAGCGCTACGTCAACTGTGTCGCCCGATGGCTCGAAACACCTACACCGGTTCGGTCGCAACCGAGGCCGATGGCACCAACACAAGATAAGGGAAAAATAGGTAGAATTAGAGATAGAAAAGGATAGGGAAATAAAGGAAAGAGAAAAGGGAACCCCGAGCGATAGAGGATGCCGTAGGGTTAGGTAAAAGGGAGCGTCTTGATAGAGACGGACTTCGACCAAGGCGACATTCAACTCCGGCAACTCGGGTTACCTTTACTGACTTGGTGGTCAGAGGGCTAAGGTATATATCGCCCCGCCGGTGCCACTACAGTGGCTCGCGGCGCTAGATCCTAGATCTAATCTAGTGTCAGCAAAATTAATGCCAACTAATTAACTAAATAAAATAAAATAATTAAAAATTAAAACTGTGCAGTTATTCACACGTGTGTCCCCCAACCCAGACTACTTTTCATATCCAAATATTTTCCTTTCTTTTCACCCCCCTGTAGAGCCCATCATTGCACTACAGTTCCTGGCCACTCCGACATTACCCTCGACAGTCGCACCGGCTGCTCATCACTACCTGGCAGACCCTCACGATCCAAAGGTCACCCGAGAAAAGACCCTCTCTCGCGAGCACGCAGTAGCAGTACAGTACGACTCTGCGCTGCATGCTCACAAGGATCAGGAAGAGAGATATATTTTGCCGATATAAACCCCGCCCAACCGACGAGGAAGGCCAAAGGCTCGTACAACGCATGTACACGTCCGTGAATCAGGTACCCGGCGACGTTCGCCTCGTTGGTGTTGATGAATGGTTCAAAATCGGTCATGCTCTCTTACCCACTGTACTACGAGAGGGCGCCGCGGCATAGCTTCCACCACAGTTGATGTCATTTCAGCGGATCCAGGGCGTGTCATCTGCCGAAAGATCCCCTTATCGATGTTTAGTGACGAATAATTTATTCGTGACCCAAGAGCCTCGTACTTCACAAGGTCGACGAACAAGAGCTCAACGACGTTGTCCGTTCTTTTTTGCCAACGCGCGGGTACAGCCTATGTGAAGGCGACTATAGTCGCTCTTGGCTAGAATTCACTTCCCGCCTAAAGTACCCACGTCAGTCCCCGACAGTGAGGATAACGTCCTTATACAAGACCGCAGTTGGGGATTGTCCTCAACTGCGGAACGGCCCCGGAATCGAGTAAGATTGCGACGGACCAGAAAAGCACAGGTCGCAAAGGCGATCAAGAACACCGCCAATCATATCACTACACGCGTAAACGAGGAGAAGACGAAATATTATCCCACTGGTTGGAGCATACCTCAGCCTGGAAGACCAAGATCGTATTAGGCACCCGTCTTGGATAGGGCGCCCTCCGAGTGGTCACATGAACTTATTACGTGAAGGTTTGACTGGTTTTCGGTGAGGGAACGGGAGCCATGGCTCAGGGGTCTCAGTCGAATGGCCCGCGGGATGAGATGCGGAAGGTGTCAGCACGATAGCTGAACGCGGGCAGAAGGATATGGCCGGTCGCATGGAAGGGAACGAATTACAGGATGACGTACCGGGATTTGTGAACGAATGCGAACACACCTGCAGGGACCAGTGACTCAATTGGATCGGGACCGGTGTCGGAGATCTCGCGTGCTCTCAGACGTTGCCAAATCTCGCGATACCGCTTCGTGACTACATGATGTATTGCCTCTCGCGGGTAAGGAACCCACTTGGCCACGCGTCGAAGCGTCGTCCACCGCAGAGGAACAACGCGAGATAATGGTGTCGATTTTCGGGCAGTTATCCTACTACGCAAGTTGTTGCTGTGGGGGATCCGTATGCGGTCTGTGTCGAGAGAAGACATGGTGATGATTCACGTCCTGCAAGTGATCCAGTCCCCCATGACCGAGTCGTGGCCGGAATTGCAAGAGACTATGTGTAGTATAACCCCCCCTGGGGCTTTTTAGATTAGATCAACAACGGATCCAATACTGTAGAGCCTCGGGCTCTACAGTACTACCGCGCGTGGCCACGTGTACCCCTCGGGTACAGGCCGCACGCGCATACACGTGTACTGTCAGCCACGATGGCTCACAGTATTACAGTACGGTCCGATCGGTACTACAGTAGACCACTACAGTGCTTCAGTACTGTAGTGTTATAGATTGTTTTGTATATTAAATATGGAGCGGACCGGCGGCGGTGGAGGAGGACAAGCACGGACTTGTCACCCACCGACCGTCAAGGTCCGACTTCCCGCTTATTCTAAGGTAACGCTCGCTAATTACCTTAGAAGCGGCACCGAGCGCGGGTTGAGGACGCGCGCGGTACGCCCACGAGCTGGCTCCGCCTCCGCCCGTCGGTACTGGATCGTTACCTAGTACCGCACCGGGGCGTCGAGGCGTCGAACCGCTCGTGCGTACCGGCGTCCTCCCCGTTCCCGCTCTACCACGCTACCCGGGCCCGCTGCCCGGTGCCGTTAGCTGGTGTCCTGCTTCACCCCCGTCTTCCCGATCGACAAGGGTCTCGGTGGAACTGCGCATACACCCCTATCGCTGGGGGTGTTTATGCTACACTATGCAGTACCATGCGGAGCACTCGGGGCTGTACTTTCAAAGGATGGCTGCCTCGAGTATCGGTAAAGCCCCGCACGAGGTACAAACGCAGGAGGCAGACGCACAGAGGCATGCAAGAAGCCAGGGGTGTACATAAATCGCTCCACGCCACGCCGCGCTCGGTTTTTATAGCGTCCCGAGGAAAGCCAATGCGAAGGATATCCGGGTTTCGCGCATAGGCAATTTGCCCTATTTCGCGTGAGGAAACAGGGGGAAACCCCTCTGGCATTATTGGGGAGTTATGAGGGATGGAACACGAAGTATCTTAGGGAGAAAGCAATGCGAAATGGAGGTTAACCTGCATGGGACGAAGCGCTAGGGAAAAATGGTCACCCTCGCCATCGGCGCCACCCCAATCAAGTCACATCTCCGACCAAAGTCCCAGAACAACCTGCAGGCAGTCCCTCGACCGTGTCGAAGATGCGCGCGGATGACCCCCGCACCCGAGTGGCATGGGGTATGACGAGGACAGAGGTCGTCGCCTGCGGTGAGAAGAGAGTCGAGGCTGGGCAGAGTGACGAGCAAGGCGGATGAAGAGGCACATACAGGCTGCGTCATGCATACTCGCTTGTAGAAGACGAGGCATGCCTGCTGACAGGGCAATTTTCTACGTGTTCTGTACTGTACGGGGATCGGCGCCCCATCTCATGATTTGGCAGCGGTCCCGTCTCGTTGCAAATTTTGGAAATTTTTGAGGGACGGATGGCAGCGCACCAATCACAGATCTCGCCGAGATTTTAGCCGAAAATGCAGTTGGAATTTTTGCCGATTTTTTCGCATTGCTGGAAGGACACTGCTGGAAGGACACTGCTGGAAGGACACTGCAATTATCTACATTTTTGGAAGATTTGACCAAGGGCCCATGGCGGGCACTGGCGCGTACAGTGCGCATCAAGGACGCGCTTCGCGAGCGTCGTAGACGTCGCACGTGATCAGGACGTACGGACGACGTGCAGGACGGCGGGGCTCGGTGGTACTCCGGCAATGGAGTTCACGCGGTCGCTGGGCAACGCGGGGGTCGGGTATCTGTAAGGAGGACGCGTCAACAGCACCTAGCACAAGCGGCGCGGTAGGAAGATCGCGGTCAGCTGGGGGCAGGAGGTGGCTCTGTCGGGCGATGTCCCGGCAGCCGGCGGGGGTGGGTGAAAATGAGGAGGGCAGAATTGCCACTCGGAAGCGTACCGTCACGAAGGGCAGAAGCGTCCAGGAAGGGCACAGAATACGCCCCGACGAGTACCCCTGCGCGCACCGCCTCGGTGCTAGGTAGGTCCGAGCACATGCCCCAGGCCATACAAAGGCCCTCATGCTCGTCCGCCGCAAGGGAACCGAGTCCGCCTCCACGCCACCGGGACTTACGACCTCCGGCTGGCGACGGCCGAGTACTGTCTCTGAAGCAGGTCCCGCCACTATTCACCCTGTTGCGCGCGCCGACCACGCGCCGCACAGAATTTCGGCCTCACTCTGACCTACGCGAGGAGGGATGCCAGGCGCCCTTCGACCCATCGCGCACAACGTACGCCCACACTTGGAGACCCTACCCCCACGGTCGCGAAAGCATAGCGTCGTGTGCAAGCATTGGCATCGTTCATGCCAAATATGTTTTGACGCGCAACCCTCCGGACACCATTTCCGCGCTTCAAGAAGCGTTGTGACGTCCTCAAACGCCAGACCACGCCTCACGGATGCTCTATTTTCTACCGATGGCCCCTCCTCCGCCGTGCTCGATACGTTGGGAGCATTAACACTCTTTGCAAGTAACTCTCCAGTAACTATGGCACTATCATCGGAGGAGCAGTCCTCCTCAGGAGACTACGCTCCGTACCAACGAGATCACGAGTATTTCCGTGCTGACAAGGACAACGAGCATGGATCGAATTTCCGGGAGATGAGAAGGGGAGCCAAGCCCCTTTTTACTGTAACCATCTACACGCACGACTACTTACCGGCGGGCAACTATGACCAAGTCTCGAAATCACAGGTTAGCCCTACCCGGAGCTCCCTCCGGACCCGCATCGTAGGGGTCCGGGGGACAATAGCTGGGATGACGAGGGACCTCGTGCACCTCGGGGTAGGTTGGAATGTGTGCGTACGGATCGCGGACAGGCTCCCCCCACACAGGAGTAAGGTTCAGGGGCGGTAGGCCACCCCCGCGGGAAGACATCGCTCTGCTGTTGCGGAGTGCGTCACGCTCCCTGCGGTACCGGTCCCGGTCAGCGCACGCGCGCTCATACGCGTTCATATGCTGGAGCTTATCCTCCCGAGACCGTCGTAACTCCTCCGTGGCGAGCTGTAACTCCGATGACAGCCGCTCGCATTCACTGGCTCGGCGGTGCGCGTCATCCGTCCGCTCCAAGAACCAGGTGGACAACGTTACCAATAATTCCCCGACCGACCAGGCGCGGTCCCGTAAACTACCCAGAGCTCGAGAGAGCTTGGGTATGTCTGCTACTTCGCGCCGGGCAACGGGGAGGTCGCACCCCTCGGACCCGCGAATAGGCCCACACCCCAGCGGCGCCAGGGGCAGAACTGGGGGCACGACAGGAGCCGGCTTCGCCGCAGGGCCAGCCAACGACGGCCTGGCAACTTGAGAAGGCGTTCCACCTATGACGTCGAGGGTCGGACCAACCGCGTCCAAATCCCGGTACCTTTTGCACCGCGCCTCACGCGCCTCGGAGCCTACGCCCCCGAACGCGGCCGTACGACGGAGAGTTGTCGGACCCGACTCGGAGGAGGACGCGAACGTATCGTTCCGAATATCGTATTGCAGGAACGCCGCCCGCTCGCCGAACGTGAAGTCAGTCCACAGGCGCCGGGCCTCCTCGTCGACGCGAAGCGGGCGTTGCAGAAGCTCAATGGCAGAGCTGAAGGTCCAGAGGAAGTGCGTAGAATGCCACTCCAGAGGATGGAGTGCCACATTTGGAAGTCCCATAGCGACCCTCTCCAAATACGCAAGCGTGGCGGGGGGCTGGATAAACAACCGCCGGTTGACGCAGATCTCGCTCATTATGGCGCTGGTCATAGACCAAGCCCATCCGCGTTCGCAGTGATACGTGAGGAGGTCCCAAGCGGGATGGCGACGGTCGAGACATGCGTATCCAAAATTCTTCAGGATGAATGGTAGCAGCGGATGGATGCCCAAAGATGGGAAGGAACTACGGACCGCGTCAGGTAAGGCCGGGAAGTCAGCGGGGGTGAGTCCCCCTTCGAACGAGGCGGAACGGAAAACGCGACCGTCGACTTCATTGATCCTCCTGTACGCCGACCAGTCGTGATGCGCCACCGCAATGCCGTGGAGGCGCATCAACGCACTCGCCGACTTTTGCAGAGACACGCGTGGTTTGGAATACGCGTACGGCCGAGGGCACACGTAAAGCGACGAGATCCCAGACAACACAAACTGGTGCGGACCACCGCGGGGGCCAGAGAACATGGCGGAGGCCATGCGATCGATGTACTCCGCCTCCGCCGGGCTGTACGCGAAGGTGCGATCGCAAGGAATCTCGTCCGGCACCTGGTACGCCGTGCCCCCACCCTCGGCCATAAGGTGGCCGAGAGCCGCTGACGACTCCGCCGCGAAGCCCGCCTCATGGATCTTACGAATGCGCATGAGATCTGGGCGGAGGCAAGAACGTGCTAGCAACTCCGCTACTGTGACTCGAATCCGCGCATGACGACGCCACGGGTAGCGCAGTCGGCTGAGGGGGAGCGGCACGGAACCTTCCCAAGGCATCCCCAACCACTGGGTGGTGGACGGCGCGGCGGTAGTGTCCTCCGCCTCAGTGCGTACGGGCTCACTGACTGGCGCTCCGGGACAGCGGCAACTCCCACAAGCTCCGTATGAACCCTCTTCGGTTTGGTGAAGCATCCCCGTGGGGGCGGAAGCCAACGGAAAACCGCCTACGCGCGGCGTGGTCGCGCTCTCCCCCTGCGAGGCAGGTATTGCACAGACGTCGAGAACGACCGAAACCGTGGAATCGCGTAAGCGGGCCCTCTGGAACGGGGAACGGTGCTCCCCTAAAGGGTTCTCCGAGGCATTTGGTGACACTGTGGTACCCCGACCTGCGTCGCTGGCCGACAGGGTCGATAGCGGGTCAGGAAGTGAGCCCGAAGGCCGCGGGCCCGAGCCCCTGTCGTTGACGTGGTTGGGCATCTGAGAGGAGGACCGAGCGCGATGAGACGGGAAGAGAGCGCGTCAAGAGCAAAAACCTCCAGAGGCACGACAGGACAGCCCGCGACTAGCGGGGAGCGGGGCAGAGCTTTTGGCGCTCGATCAGTTGACGCGTCCGCCGCCGTCGTGGCTGTGGAAGAGAAAAAAAATGGAAAAAAATGGAGGGCAAATTTTCACCTCGTCAGCACATTTTCAGCAAATGGCGTGGCGTGCAAGCTGCCAGATCCAAGGTCACGCGAGAGAGGACGGCCGCAGACAGGCCGAACGGGGCCCATCTCAGCACGTGTTACGGACAACGAGAACGCGTGTGAAGACAAGAAGGAGGGCCGTTCTAGTCGGAGACCCAAAGCCTAGTCCAAGCGGGTATTCAGAGCGACTCGGAAGCGCGAGTCTGCGTGTGAGACGTGGAAAGCCGGATCCACGGAGTAATGCCGGGGCTAATGCTTGCCCAAAGGCTTCTGCAGAGCCTATAATGCTCGCTGGGAAACGAAAGCAAGAACCGGATGTGCTCCCCCCGATGCCCCAAGAGCCTCTCATGTCGACTACGTCACATATGCAGCATAGCCAAAGCCAAGGCCTCAGCCACAGACATTCAATACCCCTTTTTGCCACGGTGCAAGTAACCACAACGGTGGCACTGCAGAATACGAAGCCTCTGTATCAGCCAGCACCACAAGAGAAGAAAATTGCACTGAAAGAAAACCACGACGCAAGTTCATACATCACCCATCCTCCCCGACTGTGGTACAGAAAGCTTGAACACGCGGAGAGTTTTCAAAGTTTATGACGAACTCCCCTACTATCGCCGCACGGGTGCTGACAAGCGGCCTGCCAAGCATCTAACCATTCCATGCTCTTAGCAACTTTTCGAGCACTGTCCGCTGCATGTGAAACTCGTGCATAGTCGATGGTGGCCGGTATTCTCCCAGTGACGCAACACTGAACCGTGCTAAAAGGGTCGCGGCCAAGACTGAAAATCGCTTACGTGTCCTCTGATTACAATACCACGCCTACCGCTGCTTGACTCAGAGTATTTACGGTTTGCACGGAAGCAGTGGTAACCTGGAATGTTATTGTTACGCATTAACTGCACCGTAGGCGGTAGCGAATTGAGTGAGACGCAGAGCCCATTAGAGACATCTCGAATGTGAGTACAAAGCAGTCTGCCGAGACAATTGCGAATGACGGAATCTAAGTTCTCGTGGATTGCAATGGCTATACAAAGGGGGTTCGCACCGCTGTGCGGAACGACCTCTAGCCAGCAGTTTCCGGCTACCCTCCTCGCGGCGGCTCTCCCGACTACTTCTCCCTTTTTCGCGTCGGCTGCGCACGCATCTGCATCCTACACCCCGATTTCGTCTGTCACGAAGGACGCACGACGCATCGCCGAGCCAACGCGCAAAGCGTATGCACTCCGCTTGCCCCTACGCCGTACCATACTGAATGCGTCCTAATGAATGCGCCCTCAGACCGGCTTGCACGCATGACACACGGGGTCGCCGCACACGCACGAATGGATAGGTCACCGCTGACCCCCACGAACGCGTTAGGCCGTAACCCAGGAGGGGAGGTACGAGGCGGAACAACAATTGCTGCTCACTCGCGGATGAGCAATGCGAGGGTATCAGAAAGAGTCGGAGAGGAAGCGGAAGGGGGATGAGGGGATCCACGCTTGATGACGGGTCGAACCCCGGAATGGGCAACAACACGCTCAGAGCCTCACGAAGGACCGGACGGCGACGCAGAAGGAAAAGTTTGGACCTACTCGGTCATTAGAGTAGACCGCGGCAACGCAAATCGCATATTGCTGCTCGTACGGGGCCTAGCACGCCTTGACGGGCGATGGAAGAGGCCATGTTGATGGACCGCGACAGTGAATGAGGGATCAGAAGCGCGCACCGGATAGACACAGGCAGTGCTAGACGCGGCCCATACACCCCGGGCCGAGGGTCGAAGTGGACGTGTGGATGCCGAGCATGGGTACTAGACTCGTCGTCCTCGATTAGCACCCCCTCTGGCTCCCTACCAAAAGAGTGAACGCAGACGTTCACGCCTAGGGGGGGGCTGTGTAGCATAGTCGCGAAGGGGATTATTTACTGCTGGGGGCGGCTACTGTACATCCATGACACGGTTTACAGCGCGTGTGCGCGCGGCTGCAAGTACGCGCTTGCTGCTCGCTGTGCACGTGTACAGCGTGACGATCCGGAGTAAGGCGCGCGACCTCATCGTGTAAGGCGCTACCTAGACACTGTAGTATATGTTATGGTAGATTTTTTACTTGTATATTAAATGACAGGGCGACCGGCGGCGGAGGGAGGAAAAGGACAAGCAGGGGCTTGGGACCAGATCCTCCACCGCAGGTCTAACCCCGTCCGCTTATTCTAAACGCGTTCTCTTAACGCGAGCGCGTTAACTAGAAACTAACGCGGGTAGCGGTCGCGAACGTACGCGCGCTAGCTGGATCCGCCTCCGCCCGTCGGTGCTAGAACGCTAACTAGCGCCGCCCCGGGGCGTCGAGCGCGTCGAACCGCTCTACCGCGTACTGTGTTCGCGTCCGCTCCTCACCGCTCTACCACGCTACCACCGCCCGCGTTCTTTTCTGGTGTGTGTGTTTTTGTCCTCTCTCGCGTACAAAGGTCTTGGAAGAACCACAGCTAAACCCCCAACGCGACCGGGGGTTTATGCTACAATCCCGTGACACAACAATTTTATTCAACTCTCCGTCCCAAAGTTTGTATGCCTTACTGCATTGCGAGTACCCAAGAAACATCGCTTCACGCGCTCGCAAGTCAAGCTTACGGAGCTCTAATTTTGGTAATGTATACCAACACTTTGACCCAAATACTCGCAAATGGCCAACATTTGGAGTAGAGTTCATCCAAATGTGGTGCAGGGTTGTATTAACGGGCAAAGCGCGTGAAGTAACTCGATTGCGTACATATACCAAAGTGGCAAGAGCCTCCGCCCAGAATCGCTTACTGACCTGTTTATGAGAAAGCATAGAGCGGACAAGATCAATCAAAGTTCAATTTAAACGTTCAGCAACATCGTTTTGTTCAGGGGTGTACGCCGTTGTGAGTTGGTGCTGCGTACCGTTTAAATCTAAATGCGACTTGAATTCCGTCGACAAGTACTCTCCCCCTCGATCAGTGCGAAGCACCTTTACTTTGCGACCAGTGTGGGTTTGAGCCAACTTTTCATACAACTTGTATTTTGCAAACGCCTCAGATTTATTTCTCATCGTGTACACAACTACCCAGTTCGAGTGATCATCTACAAATGTAATGAAGTATCTCGAACCACCAATGGACTGTACTTCGAGCGGACCGCAAACGTCAGAATGTACCAAGTCAAGACAGTTCTGTGCTCGAGACGATGATCGCTGTTTTGGGATTACTGATTGCGTTGCTTTGGCAAACACACACGCAGGACAAATGGGAGAGTGATTGTCAGACTTCGGATTCATTGCACTGATGACATCGCTTTGACGAACGTTGATGCCACTTACCACATTATTGTGAATCATTGATGCGATTCCTTGTACGTTAACATGGGCCATTCGTTCATGTAGCGTCTGCAGGGTAACTACGTAAGCAGAAAAGGTTTCATTCATGACGTCAAGTATGTACAAATCCGCAACTTGACTCGCTGTGGCAACTACAGTTGGTCTTGCAGTAACGACGCATTTCTCATTTTCAAATGACACTTGCAAACCCTTTGAGACCATTTGGCTAACAGACAGTAGCGAGTATCCAAAATCAGGGACGTGCAAAACGTTTGACAATTTGCAAGGATGTGGACTACCGTTCACATTCAACATGAATTCTACCTCACCGCGACCAGCGACATTAGCTCTATCCTTCGTACCCATCTCGACTGATCCAGATTGCATCCGTTCATACGTAACGAACAAAGAGCGATCAAACGTAATGTGAGCGCTGCAACCGGAATCGACAAGCCATGACCTTGAGTTTGAAGCCCTTTTTTTCTGGAGTGGAAGTCGAAAGCAAGCAAGTCAAGTCACTCTCCGCAAAGGCAGCAGTAGAATTGTCATCTCGAGAAACGAATGCACTTGGCTTCAAGCCAGTGTTTCGTGACCGAAACCCATCTGGCGGCGCAGGTCGGCGCCCATTCACGTCCTTGCCCCAGCAACGCGCTGCAGTATGCCCATGTCTATTGCAGTTCGTACATTTCATATCGCGTCGAATAGGCATACAATTTAATGGTAGGTTCGGAGGAGCAAGGGAAAGAAGGAGGGCAGGTTGATGTTTCTGTTGTAATTCTACGACCACATGCTGATATGCGTGACACACAACGACAGGTATGACACGTGTAAAATAAAAACACTCCGTGTGACGATCGGAGCAAGTTTGATTTTCAACGTGTACACCTGTGATTTATGTACACGGTTGCACTTTATAGTACTGCAGGAGCAAGTTTAGTTTTCAACGTGTACACGTCTGAAATATGTACACGGTTCCGGTGTACAGTACAATCTGAGCATGTTTCATTTTCTCCGCCCGACACGTGTATGACCTGGACACATGTCCTCATTACACTGTCGGACGCGTACAGTACGCCTGCAGTCTTACAGACAAAGTGTAGAACCTTGGTGACGGGTGCCTGGCACGTGCCAAAGGTTTACAGCGTCCATGGCGTGCAGCACGGGTACAGCAGGACACAAAGATACCGTTGCGCGAGTTTTGAATTCGTAAGGCAAAATGTGCACTGTTGTAATTGACAGTGGACAGGACCTCACGAGAGATTCAGATTCATAAGGCAACGTGTGGGCTGTAAACAGTCCTTGCAGGATTGATTTGAATTCGTAAGGCAACGTGTGAGCTGTAAACGTGCCTTACGAATTCGTGCCACGCTAGATTTGGAATAGTAAGGGAATTTGTGCTTTGCTGTTTTTTGTTGTGCTGCGTTACTAATTTCTCCGTCATGACAGTGCTAATTCGTAAGGCGGTTTTCTGTTATGTTTGTTGGGCCATCGCCAGTTTGGCTGAGTAGCAAGACGGGCACATGAGTTAGAGCCAATACATTTGTAGTATGTGTGTCGTAGTGTTTGGTAGTAGAGTTCTAGAAGATTGCAGAAGTGTATAAGTAGTGCCAGAAGTTGGCGACTCAAAGTAAATCGGTACCCAATCCTTCAACTTCACCTCATCAACCGTCCTTCGATTTCCCTTTGCCCCGCTGACCTTCCAGTATAGGGCTAATACCGAGAGCGTTACCCACACCGCCGATGCACCTCCCGAAGGCAGAGTGCGGATCGACTAGAACAGTACACTGTGATCCTCCCCGAGAATCAGTGTTTCGTCTCTCGACGACTCTTGGTCGGACCCTCGCTCAAGTCAGATTTCCAATGGCACAAGTCTTTCACCAAGAGCGAGGGTATCGGCGGCAGCTACGACGATCACCGGCGTGATCGAAGGGCAGTCTTCTTGGATTGATATGGTACGTTGGCGACTAGGGACTACAGCCACAGCTCACACAACGATTGCCAAGACCAAGCTGCAACAGAAACGAAGAAGATGGTGGATCACCAAGTTGAAACGACAGCAGGTAGACGGAGACGAACGACCAAGATGATAACGACAGCAAGTAGACGGCGATAGAACCAAACAAACGACGGCGGCGATGAAAACGGCGGCGGAAACGACAGCAGAAACCAAAACGAGAACGACAGCGGAGATCAAAACGAGAACGATAGCAGAAACAAACACGAAAACGGCAGCAGAAACTGAGAACGAGCACTCACACAGCGGAATAATAACGTTGAACTGGGCCCATAACCTATTGGATGGTCAGCGGGGCAAAGGGAAATCGAAGGACGGTTGATGAGGTGAAGTTGAAGGATTGGGTACCGATTTACTTTGAGTCGCCAACTTCTGGCACTACTTATACACTTCTGCAATCTTCTAGAACTCTACTACCAAACACTACGACACACATACTACAAATGTATTGGCTCTAACTCATGTGCCCGTCTTGCTACTCAGCCAAACTGGCGATGGCCCAACAAACATAACAGAAAACCGCCTTACGAATTAGCACTGTCATGACGGAGAAATTAGTAACGCAGCACAACAAAAAACAGCAAAGCACAAATTCCCTTACTATTCCAAATCTAGCGTGGCACGAATTCGTAAGGCACGTTTACAGCTCACACGTTGCCTTACGAATTCAAATCAATCCTGCAAGGACTGTTTACAGCCCACACGTTGCCTTATGAATCTGAATCTCTCGTGAGGTCCTGTCCACTGTCAATTACAACAGTGCACATTTTGCCTTACGAATTCAAAACTCGCGCAACGGTATCTTTGTGTCCTGCTGTACCCGTGCTGCACGCCATGGACGCTGTAAACCTTTGGCACGTGCCAGGCACCCGTCACCAAGGTTCTACACTTTGTCTGTAAGACTGCAGGCGTACTGTACGCGTCCGACAGTGTAATGAGGACATGTGTCCAGGTCATACACGTGTCGGGCGGAGAAAATGAAACATGCTCAGATTGTACTGTACACCGGAACCGTGTACATATTTCAGACGTGTACACGTTGAAAACCAAACTTGTTCCTGCAGTACTGTCGAGCGCAACCGTGTACAGAAATCACACGTGTACACGTTGAAAAACAAACTTGCTCAGCTCGTCACCCGGAGTGTTTTTATTTTACACGTGTCATACCTCTCGTCGTGTGTCATGCATATCAGCATGTGGTCGTAGAATTACAACACCGTATAGGTACGACTTCCGTCCCCTGGGTGAAGAGAATACGTGCCTAAACACTGAACCTCTCACTATACGTGTAGAAGGTCGCGTACCTTGATTAAGTTCGCACGGAAGAGGGTGACCCTAGGCGTGATTGTGAACAAATCACACGAGTACGACGAAGGCAGTTTCATTCTTGTGTTGTGGGAAACCTCATTGCGGTAGTACCGTATCAAGTTTGGACAAGCCGATTTCGGTTGCAGGGACCGTTCGCGGTAGTGACCAAAAGTCCTGGTTCGTCTACAGGCAAAGTGTTGTGCTTACTCGTGGCACGTTTGATTTAGTTCACAGTCGAAAGACTCGCACTGGCCGACATACAGGGGTAGCGCCCTAAGGCATTTTTAAGAAGAATACGCTTGTTCCACTCCGCCGGGAACAAGGCACCAAGAACGTTTCCGAGTAATCGCTACAAACTTCTTATACGGGGCTCGCCATTGTGTTGACTATCGGTTAACGGCTTGGGATCCCGGGACGGAAGACCTTGTATACTCGAAGGGTACATCTATTCGGCGAAATGGATGACCAAAGCTCTGGATCGGTCAGAATTATTGAAAATGTGCGACCACATGCTGTTATCTGGAAAGTGCAAAATCAAGCGACACGTGTACATGACTCGACGGTCCGGACCCTCACCCCATATCACCACATGACACGTGTAAAGTCTCAGATTTTGGGGTTCTGGGGACGAAAGTGGACTTTTGGAGGGTTATGCAAATTTGCATAAATGCCGGAAATTTGCATTTGGCCCGAACCGTTATAGGGCTACACAGGCAATACTGCAAATCTATTGGGTGTCGGTTCGAATGCTGCAATTCTATTGGTCTGTTATTGTCCACTTATATGCACTCATGCTGGTGATATATCTTGAATGATCGGTATACGTTTTAATTACATCATTTCGGGGGTTTCAAGTTGTTCACCATGGTTGTAATGGGTAATTACGGGTGGCCTTGGCGCCGGACACTTGTGTGCGGTGTAGACATGTACACATGGCCAGGTTGCTAGGTGTACGTACACTTGTACACGTGGCCTACATACGGTCCGGCGCGTGTCCGAGCACAGTACATGTGAATTAAAAGTACAACAAGTATTTCTCGCAAGAGACATGTACTTACGTGAGTATTCAGTGTACGCGTCACGCTGTATGCGACCCTTGCATCAGCATGCGCCGTTGTACTACACTCTCTTCAGCATGCGACGTTGTACTGTGCTCTCGTTATGGTGCGCCGTTGGATGCAAGTTGATGACAGTACTCGTGTGATTCACATCGGATATCATGTGAGATGTGTAGAAAGTCTGGATGCACATTGTTGCTATCCGTCATAGTTGTCTGGCAGTGTGTACCGAAATTAGTAAGGTACGAAACAAGGGCATGTATGGGGACTGAGATATGACAGGACTTTGCGTTGTTGGAAATAGAGAGATGCCAAGTTGTTCATTGTGCAAGAATATATTCTGTCATGTCTGGATGCAGATTAGTAAGGTGTGAAACGATTGCATGCATACGGCCATGGTTTACAGTCACTCGAAATGTATAGAAACTGTTGTGCACTGATAGTCAATAGTCAATTCGTAAGGTAGAAATAGAACAGTGTGGACGGGCCAGAAGAGGACCGCGCTTGGTCGCGCATATGGTGAGTACGGTTTACCAGGTGCCAAAGTAATGGGATAGTGTAACACTCAAAGTGTATAAGTATCGCCGAAAGACAGCTCCAAGTAAACCTCGGCACCAACTCCTTCACTCACACACATCAACCTGCCCTCCTTCTTTCCCTTGCCCCTCCGAACCTACCATTAGGTTATGGGCCCAGTCCCTCGCTGTCGTTTCACTGCATGAGTCTGTCGTTCTCGTTCCGTTGTTTCTGCCGTCGTTGTCGCTGTCGTTTTCGCTGCCGTTTCTCGTCGTTGTTTCCGCTGGTCTTCTCGCTGTCGTTGTCGCTCTCGTTCTTGCCGTCGTTCTTGGTTTTGGTTTTCGCTGCTTCTGTCGTTCTTGCTCTCTTGTGTGAATTGGTTTTGGTCATCGCCCCCGCTGTCTTCGTTGTCTTCGTTCTTGGTTTGGCTTTCGTTCTTGCTGTGGTTCTTGCTGCTGTCTCTGTCTTTGGTCTTCGTCTTCGTTTCCGCTCCCGCTACCGCCGTCGTCGTCAATCCCGCATTTGGTTTTTCTTCGTTCTCTCATGCAAAGTAAGTTTTGAGTTTCTTTCCATTTCCTACACATCTAAGTGATTGTCTTTGCACGTTTTGGTGGTTCTTAAGAGCAACAATTCCAAAATTTGTTACTGACGATTATCTTCATATTCGTTATTGTGAATACCTGTTCTTACGGGGTTGTGTTAGATCTGGAATTAGTACCGGTGCGCTCTGCGCCTGGGAAGCTGGTCACCGGTCGAACGGTTCGGACATCGGAGGTCGTATCCGTTGAGGTGCTTGAGCCTGAGGATCAACCTTCACCTCGGCTCGCACTTCCGGGTCCGTCCTCGAGTAGCGCACCATATAGGATTCCTCGTATTCCGCGCTCTGTTCCCGCACCAATAAAGAGAACTACGCATCGACTTTCTGCTCGGAAAGCGGCTGTTCTCGCGGATAAGCAGTTCAAGCGTGAGCGCAAGAGGAATCGTAAGGTGTGCCCGCGGTGTAAGCGGTATTGTAAAGTGTGCGGCGTTAGTGGCAATAGTGCGAAGGCCTTTTACGACCACATTCAGTCTAGGTCTCATCTATAGAAAGGTCAGCGGGGCAGAGTGAAGAAGGATGGTGGAAGGTTGCTGGTGGTTGACGGGAAAAGAAGTTGATACCATTTTGCTCTTGGTCGCCAACTATTGGCGCTACTTATACTCTTCGAACTACATACAATTCGAGCCATTAGGGCTGGTCACGTGACTCTCCTTCTTGCACTGGTTGATAATCAAGTGACTCTCCCTGTTGCACTCTCGGTTGATAATCAAGTGACTCTCCTACTTGCACTCTCGGTTGATAATCAAGCGACTCTCCTACTTCCACTCTCGGTTGATAATCAAATGACTTTCCTACTTGCACTCCCTCTTGCTAATAATTTGGGACCGTTTGAGAGTCAATAATATCTGAATGTACTGTACTGTAGATTACAGATTTTACACTACGATTAATAACCACTGTGGCACATACGTCATACGTGTCACACACGTGTAGGACAAATGTCATACGTGTCACACACGTGTCAAATCGAGAAAAATGAAACATGTTCAGAATGTACTGTACAGTGCCACGAGGTACATAACTTACACGTGTCAACACCAAAATTGAAACATGCTCGGAAATAATAGGAAAGTGCAACCGTGTACAAATATGACACTTGTCCACGTTGAAGACCAAACATCCTGAGAATACTGTTGCAAGCATTTTAGGTTTCGTCGACGTACACGTGTAATATCTGTCCAGGCTTGTAGCTTAGCATGTGGTCGAAGATTTCCAACACTCCCCCTCGATCACATGCTTTTACTGGACACTGCAAGCCCCAGAAGTTCTACAAACTTCTGGAATAGAATTGGCGCAAGTGCTTTGGTTAAGATATCCGCAGGCATCGAAGTGGTCGGACAATGCGACAAATACACAATGTTTCTCTTAATAGCATCTTGTACGTAGTGGTATTTTACATCAACATGTTTGTTGCGACGGTTGATCGATTCATTCTGTGCAAACGAAAACGTCCCTGCATTGTCACACCCCATCATGATCGTGGGATCAGAATCAAGTCCGAGGACATCAGCAACAACTTGACGCAACCAGGTCGCCTCCTTACACGCTTCACATAGTGCAATGTACTCAGCTTCACACGTCGAAGTCGCAACCACAGTCTGTTTCCGGGAACTCCAACTGATAGCTCCACCACAGAACTTGAAAACATATCCGCTGGTCGACTTGCGAGAGTCTGAACAACCGGCCCAGTCAGCATCACTGAAACCGAGCAACTCCGGCGATTTGGATTTATTGTCAAACACGATTCCTAAGTTTCGAGTCCCTTGCACGTATCGCATTACTCGTTTTACACCTGCCCAGTGTGACTCACATGGGTTGGCAGAATGTTGGGAAAGCTTTCCAATGGCGTATGCCAAGTCTGGACGAGTGACAACCATCAAGTACATAAGGCAACCGACTGCCTCACGATACGGTGCCTTTGTTTCGGAGTCGTTTTCGATAGAATTCGTGGTTTTGCGACCTTGTCCCATTGGAGTCAGAGAAGGGTTACAAGTCGACATTTTAAAACGGTCAAGCACATTTGATGCATACTTGGTTTGAGTGAGACTCAATGTCTTGATAGTGCGATCTCTTTGAATCTCCTGACCAATGCAGACTTTTGCTTCACCAAGGTCTTTCATCTCAAACCGTTTGTTAAGCTCCCTCTTCATCCATTTGATGGCATGGATATCACTACCAGCGAGCAACAAGTCATCGACATAAAGTGCAATTAGCATGATAGTGTTACCAATGCGTTTAATGTAGAGGCACGGATCACTACGTGAAGTCTCAAATCCCAATTCACCGAGTAAGAAATCATCCACTTTGGTATGCCATTGACGAGGTGCTTGTTTAAGACCGTAAAGTGCTTTCAAAAGTTTACACACGTGATCACTTTTGCTTTTGTCAACGCAACCTTCGGGTTGCTCCATGTAGATGTCTTCATCCAAGTCGCCGTTCAAAAACGCAGTCACGACATCCATCTGATGAAGTTCAAGGTCGTAATGAGCAACTAAGGCAGGAAGTAGACGAATAGTCGTAAACTTTATGACAGGGGCATATGTCTCAGTATAGTCAAGACCCTGCACTTGCTGGAATCCACGGGCAACAGGTCTGGCTTTTGCACTTTCAACTATATTGCCATTTGCATCAGGCAGTTGCTTGACATTGAAAACCCATCGAGATGTCAAGATGTTTGACGCCTCAGATCGAGGAACAAGTTTCGAGGTCTGATTCTTAGTCTGCGATGCAAGTTCTTTGTCAATGCCGGTTTGCCACAATGCAGCTCTAGGACCGTGGGTTGCTTGTTTGAAAGTCTTGGGACCTTCAATAGCGACATGCGCATGTGAAAGAGGAGCAGCTGCAAAGTTGCTCCTCCACCATGATCCAGGAGGTCTACTGATTCGAGACGATCTTCGTACAGCTGGAGTCGGAGTTGGAGGGGTGACATTCGGAGTTTCGACGGGAGGTGATATATCATCTTCACCATTCTCACCTACAGAGTGAGTGTCCTCGTTTTCAATAACCTCTCCTGAAATTTCATCCTCTTCCGACCCAACCTCATTAGCATTTGGGGTATCGGCTTCATTCTCATTGTCGCCACCGAGCAATACAACGCCAACGTCAGAGCTGATTGAATCTTTTTCATGTGCAGGAATGTCATGCATCCCACATGTCGATTCATCAAACTTGGCATCTCGTGAAACAACAACTTTATTCAACTCTCCGTCCCAAAGTTTGTATGCTTTACTGCATTGCGAATAACCGAGAAACATCGCTTCACGCGCTCGCAAGTCAAGCTTACGGAGCTCTAATTTCGGTAATGTATACCAACACTTTGACCCAAATACTCGCAAATGGCCAACATTTGGAGTTGACTTCATCCAAATGTGATGGAGAGTCGTGCTAACTGGCCAAGCCCGTGAAGTAACTCGATTGCGTACATATACTGCAGTGGCAAGAGCCTCTGCCCAGAATCGTTTACTGACCTGTTTATGAGAAAGCATAGAGCGGACAAGATCAATCAAAGTTCGATTTAAACGTTCAGCAACATTGTTTTGTTCAGGTGTGTAGGCAGTGGTGAGCTGGTGCTGTGTACCGTTTGAATCCAAATATGACTTGAATTCTGTCGACAAGTACTCTCCCCCTCGATCAGTGCGAAGCACCTTCACTTTGCGACCAGTGTGCGTTTGGGCAAACTGTTCATACAACTTGTATTTTGCAAACGCCTCAGATTTATTTCGCATCGTGTACACAACAACCCAGTTCGAGTGATCATCTACAAATGTAATGAAGTATCTCGAACCACCAATAGACTGTACTTCGAGCGGACCGCAAACGTCAGAATGTACCAAGTCAAGACAGTTCTGTGCTCGAGACGATGATCGCTGTTTCGGGATTACTGATCGCGTTGCTTTGCCAAACACACACGCAGGACAAACGAGAGAGTGATTGTCAGACTTTCGATTCATTGCTCTGATCACACCGCTTTGACGAACATTGATGCCACTTACCACATTATTGTGAATCATTGATGCGATTCCTTGTACGTTAACATGGGCCATTCGTTCATGTAGCGTCTGCAAGGTAACTACGTGAGCAGAGAAAGTTTCATTCATGACGTCAAGTATGAATAAATCCCCAACTTGACTAGCTGTGGCAACTAGAGTTGGTCCTGCAGTAACAATGCATTTGTCATTTTCAAATGACACTTGCAAGCTCTTTGAAACGATTTGGCCAACAGACAGAAGCGAGTATCCGAAATCAGGGACATGCAAAACGTTTGACAATTTGCAAGGATGTCGACTACCATTGAAGTTCAACATGAATTCTACCTCACCACGACCAGCGACATTGGCTCTAGCCTTCGTGCCCATCTCGACTGATCCAGATTGCATCTGTTCATAAGTAACGAACAAAGAGCGATCAAATGTAATGTGGGCACTGCAACCGGAATCCACAAGCCATGACCCTGCGTTTACTGCCTTCCTTTCGGGAGAAGAAGTCGAAAGCAGGCATGTAAAGTCGCTTTCAGCAAAGGCAGCAGTAGAACTTTCATCTCGAGATACGAATGCACTTGGCTTCATGCCGGAGAGCACGGATACAGTAAAAAAGTCGCGACGGGCGGCAAGTTTGTTGAGCAAAGTGTGACGCTCAAACACATTCGGAATCGCCTCCCATGTCTCTTTTGCACTGCTAATGGTAGGTTCGGAGGGGCAAGGGAAAGAAGGAGGGCAGGTTGATGTGTGTGAGTGAAGGAGTTGGTGCCGAGGTTTACTTGGAGCTGTCTTTCGGCGATACTTATACACTTTGAGTGTTACACTATCCCATTACTTTGGCACCTGGTAAACCGTACCCACCATATGTGCGACCAAGCGCGGTCCTCTTCTGGCCCGTCCACACTGTTCTATTTCCACCTTACGAATTGACTATTGACTATCAGTGCACAACAGTTTCTACACATTTTCGAGTGACTGTAAACCATGGCCGTCTGCATGCAATCGTTTCACACCTTACTAATCTGCATCCAGACATGACAGAATATATTCTTGCACAATGAACAACTTGGCATCTCTCTATTTCCAACAACGCAAAGTCCTGTCATATCTCAGTCCCCATACATGCCCTTGTTTCGTACCTTACTAATTTCGGTACACACTGCCAGACAACTATGACGGATAGCAGCAATGTGCATCCAGACTTTCTAAACATCTCACATGATATCCGATGTGAATCACACGAGTACTGTCATCAACTTGCATCCAACGGCGCACCATAACGAGAGCACAGTACAACGTCGCATGCTGACGAGAGTGTAGTACAACGGCGCATGCTGATGCAAGGGTCGCATACAGCGTGACGCGTACACTGAATACTCACGTAAGTACATGTCTCTTGCGAGAAATACTTGTTGTACTTTTAATTCACATGTACTGTGCTCGGACACGCGCCGGACCGTATGTAGGCGACGTGTACAAGTGTACGTACACGCAGCAACCTGCCGATGTGTACATGTGTACACCGCACACAAGTGTCCAGCGCCAAGGCCACACGTAATTACCCATTACAACCATGGTGAACAACTTGAAACCCCCGAAATGATGTAATTAAAACGTATACCGATCATTCAAGATATATCACCAGCATGAGTGCATATAAGTGGACAATAACAGACCAATAGAATTGCAGCATTTGAACCGACACCCAATAGATTTGCAGTATTGCCTGTGTAGCCCTATAACGGTTCGGGCCAAATGCAAAATTTCGGCATTTATGCAAATTTGCATAACCCTCCAAAAGTCCACTTTCGTCCCCAGAACCCCAAAATCTGAGACTTTACACGTGTCATGTGGTGATATGGGGTGAGGGTCCGGACCGTCGAGTCATGTACACGTGTCGCTCGATTTTGCACTTTCCAGATAACAGCATGTGGTCGCACATTTTCAATACCTTCCCCTTGATCACATGCTTTGGGCAGCTTTGCACTCGGAAAGCCCAACCATGCCCACGAACTTTTCAAACAGCACGCGACCAAGTGGTTTGGCCAGCACATCAGCTGGCATTTCTGTTGTCGGACAATGGTACAATGTGACCAGTTTTCGCTGCACCGCATCTCGAACAAAATGATACGTAATATCAATGTGCTTGTTGCGACGATTTGTACATTCGTTCTGAGCAAACGCAATCGTACCAGCGTTGTCACATCCAACGCGAATTGTTGGATCCGAATTCGCACCAAGTACATCGGCATGGAAGCGTCGAAGCCACGCGGCCTCTTTGCATGCTTCACTGAGTGCGATGTATTCTGCCTCACAAGTACACTTTGCAACTACTGTTTGTTTCCGGGAAGCCCAACTGATAGGCCCATCACAAAGCTTGAACACGTACCCACTCGTTTATTTCCGTGATTCAAGGCATCCACCCCAATCTGCGTCGCTATACCCATGAAATTCCGTACCAAGATCATCTTTACCAAACACTATTCCAAGATGCTGGGACCCACGCAAGTATCTCAAAACACGTTTCACACCTGTCCAATGCGAATCGTGAGGATCGGCACAGTGTTGAGATAACTTTCCAATGGCATACACAATATCGGGGCGGGTCCCGACCATTAGGAACATTAGACATCCAATGGCCTGACGATATGGTTCAAAGCATGGGTTGTCATCAGTGCCAGTTTCGGCCACTTGCATTGTGACATGTCCAGACTGTTCCATCGGAGTACCGCAAGGATTGCATGCCGACATTTTGAACCGTTTCAGTACTGCTTGGGCATACTTCGACTGCGTGACGGTCAGGACGTGTTTAGAACGTATACGGTCGATCTCTCGACCAATACAAGTCTTCGCCTCGCCAAGGTCTTTCATATCGAATCGTTTGTTGAGTTCATTTTTCATCCATAATATGGCCTCCAAGTCACTTCCAGCTAGCAGCAGATCGTCCACGTACAACGCGATAATCATGATGACATTGCCTTGACGTCGAATGTAAAGACATGGGTCGCTGCGTGTAGTGTTGAAACCAAGTTCAGTGATCAGAAACTCATCGATCTTACTATGCCATTGGCGATGGGCTTGCTTAAGACCATAGATTGCTTTCAAAAGTTTACACACCGAATCAGGTTTGACTTTGTCGATGCATCCTTCAGGTTGCTCCATGTAGATTTCCTCGTGAAGGTCACCGTTGAGGAAGGCAGTCACCACGTCCATCTGACGCAGCTCAAGGTCAAAGTGCGCAACCAGTGCCAGCAGCAGACGAATTGTTGTGAACTTGATAACAGGGGCGAAAGTTTCATTGTAATCGATGCCTTCTACTTGTTGAAAACCTCGTGCCACAAGTCGTCCCTTTGCAGTTTCGACCAATTTTCCGCACTCGTCAGGAAGTTGCTTCACTCCGAAAACCCACCTGGACGTCAGGACGTTTGATGCTTGAGATCTTGGAACAAGTGTCCATGTTTTGTTTTTGTGTTGTGAAGCAAGTTCTTTGTCGATGCCCTTCTGCCAGAAGGGAGCTTCTGGAGAATCCATAGCTTGCTTGTACGAGTTTTAGATTTCAGTCATCACATGGGCGTGGCTAAGGAGTCCAGCAGTCACCAAAGCTGCTGCCCACCACGCCCCAGGCGTTTTGCGAACGCGAGTGGACCGACGGAGATTAGTTGGCGGATCAATAGTTTCTTCCTCAACTACTTGTTGGTCAACTGTTTCCGTGGTTTCGTCCTCCCCTGCAGTTGGCGAGGAGTTGGAGGATTCATCAGAGTCTTGTTGTTCATCCGGCGATGATGCTTCTGATGCCACTGCTTCATTTTCTGCAACTTCCTCATCGATGTTCAAGTTGATTGTGTCATCATCAGTTGTAGCCTCCTCGTTTGTATCCATCAGTTCACCAGATTTGCCTCCCGTGGACTCGTCAAAAGTAACATCTCTGGATACGATCACTTTGTGCAAATCACCATCCCACAACTTGTGAGCTTTCGTATTTTCAGCATACCCCAGAAACATTGCCTCCTTTGCACGGGCGTCAAGTTTCTGGATGTTGTGTTTTGGTAATGTATACCAACACTTTGAACCGAAAACACGCAAATGACCAACATTTGGCACAGATTTCATCCATAAGTGGTAGGGGGTCATCTTGAGGGGAATGGCACGTGACGTGACTCGATTTCGAACGTACACTGCATTGGCAAGTGCTTCTGCCCAGAACCCCTTTGTAACTTTCTTGTGCGCTAGCATGGAGCGCACCAAGTTTACCAAAGTTCTGTTCAGTCGTTCGGCGACGCCATTTTGCTCCGGTGTGTACGCGGTCGTCATTTGATGCTGAGTATCATTTGCAATCCGAAAAGACTTAAACTCCGTGGACAGATACTCACCACCTCGATCAGTGCGAAGCACTTTGATCTTGCGACCAGTGTGAGTCTGAGCAAGTTGTGCAAACATTTTGTATCGTTCAAATGCTTCTGTTTTATGGTGCATAGGGTACACTACTGACCAGTTTGAGTGATCATCTATGAAAGTAATGAAGTACTTGGCACCACCAATGGACTGCACCTCTAAGGGGCCACAAACATCAGAGTGAACTAAGTCTAGACAGAAGTATGCCCGCCTCGAGGACCGCTCTTTTGGGATCACAGATCGAGTGGCTTTGCCGTAGACGCACGCAGAACATTTTTCAGAGATGCAATCATTGTCAGTATTGTTGATTTTGTTAGCCTCATTACCAAGTAGTTTGACTCCACTTACCACATTGTCACGAATCATCGAAGCAATACCTTGAGAATGCACATGTGCAAAGTGCTCATGCCACGTTTGCAGGGTGGCAGCATGTGCAGATCCGATGTCACTGACGATGTCGAGAACGTAAAGTTCTCCAACCAATGTCGCAGTCGCCACTACAGTTGAGCCTCGCCTGACCATGCATTTTCCATTTTCGAACCCAACTTTTAGTCCAAGTTCAGTCATTCGACTGACAGAGAGCAGAGAGGACGCAAAGTCCGGAACGTGCAATACATCCGTCAACTTGCACGGTTCGATGCGGCCATTCACATTTAACTTCAAGTGAACGTCACCACGGCCGGCAACCTTTGCACTAGCCTTGGTTCCCATCTGAACAGAGGCGGATTCAAGTGGCTCATACGTTGCAAACAAAGATCGGTCATATGTAATATGAGCTGTACAAGCTGAATCTACGAGCCACGAAGGCGACATCTCCAGATTGTTCGTGTGCGAAGCTTTCGACATCAGACATGTGAAGTCGACGCTGTTTACAACCATGTCGGGATCAGGTTTCTGTGTGACAAATGCAGATTGTTTCCGCTGAGACATACGCGGTTTATATCCGCTAGGAGGAGCCGGGCGACGCCCATTCAAATCCTTTCCCCAGCAGCGGGTTGCCGTATGGCCTGTATGACCGCAGTTCGTGCATTTGTAATCGTTTATGTCCCGATTGTTCGGGGCACGATTAACCAGAGCCGATGTCTGTGAGGAGCTAGACTTCATCTTTGCTCGTTGCTCTTCCTGCAGCAGACGACTTTTCACAAAGTCCAAACTGAATATCTTTTCCTCATTACCGAGAGCATCAAGTGCAACGATGAGAGCCTCGAAACGGGCAGGCAGACCGTTGAGCACTGCCATGGCCATCTCCTTGTCATTGATGTTTACGCTCATTGACTTGAGGATGGCTGCCAGCTGCTTGACACGATTGATATATGCAAGCACCTTTTCACCGGAAAGCATCTTCACAGTGTAGAACTCACGACGTGCAGCTAGTTTGTTCAGCAAAGTGTGCCTCTCAAACACGTTGACAATAGCTTCCCACATCTCATGAGCAGTATCAACATCACGTACATGCTCAAGATGCTCATCTGATAGGGAGAGACCAATCAGTGCTTTGGCTTTACTGTCACCTCTGATCCACTTCTAACGCTCTTCCGCACGTTCCTCACTTGGAACTCTTCCCTCAACGATGTATTGGTCAACATCACGTAGAGCAAGCAGAAGTTGTATTTTCTGCTTCCACACGTAGAAGTTGGAGTCCGTCAGTTTGTCGATTCTGATGGATCCTCGTCCTCCTTGATCTTCCATTTTAGTGCAAATAAACTTCAAGTATTCGAAAATCCGTTCGGGGATCCCAAGCCGTTAACCGATAGTCAACACAATGGCAAGCCCACCCGTCTAAGAAATTCGATATGATTACTATGAAGTTGCACTAGGGGAAATTTGCGAACAGATATGTGAATATATTTGGATGAAATCCCTAACTATTCTGTTCACAAACTACCTTTAAGTGTGCGGCACCGTTCTCGTGGCACTTCAGGTGCCCGTGAGACTCAAAGACGCGATTGCAAGGGATACAACGCGGAGTCTCCTTAGCGTTGGCAACTTGAATGCAATGAGACCTAGACTGAATGTGGTCGTAAAAGGCCTTCGCACTATTGCCACTAACGCCGCACACTTTACAATACCGCTTATACCGCGGGCACACCTTACGATTCCTCTTGCGCTCACGCTTGAACTGCTTATCCGCGAGAACAGCCGCTTTCCGAGCAGAAAGTCGATGCGTAGTTCTCTTTATTGGTGCGGGAACAGAGCGCGGAATACGAGGAATCGTATATGGTGTGCAACTCGAGGACGGACCCGGAAGCGCGAGCCGAAGTGAAGGTTGATCCTCAGGCTCAAGCACCTCAACGGATACGACCTCCGATGTCCGAACCGTTCGACCGGTGACCAGCTTCCCAGGCGCAGAGCGCACCGGTACTAATTCCAGATCTAACGCAACCCTGTAAGAACAGGTATTTACAATAACGAATATGAAGATAATCGTCAGTAACAAATTTTGAAATTATTGCTCTTAAAAACCACCAAAACGTGCAAAGACAATCACTTAGATGTGTAGGAAATGGAAAGAAACTCAAAACTTACTTTGCATGAGAGAACGAAGAAAAACCAAATGCGAGATCGACGACGACGACGGTAGCAGGAGCGGAAACGAAGACGAAGACCAAAGACAGAGACAGCAGCAAGAACCACAGCAAGAACAAAAGCCAAACCAAGAACGAAGACAACGAAGACAGCGGGGGCGATGACCAAAACCAATTCACACAAGAGAGCAAGAACGACAGCAGCAGCGAGATCCAAAACCAAGAACGACGGCAAGAACGAGAGCGACAACGACAGCGAGAAGACCAGCGGAAACAACGACGAGAAACGGCAGCGAAAACGACAGCGACAACGACGGCAGAAACAACGGAACGAGAACGACAGACTCATGCAGTGAAACGACAGCGAGGGACTGGGCCCATAATCTAATGGTAGGTTCGGAGGGGCAAGGGAAGGAAGGAGGGCAAGTTGATGTGTGTGAGTGAAGGAGTTGGTGCTGAGGTTTACTTGGAGCCGTCTTTCGGCGATACTTATACACTTTGAGTGTTACACTAGCCCATTACTTTGGCACCTGGTAAACCGTACTCACCATATGGGCGACCAAGCGCGGTCCTCTTCTGGCCCGTTCACACTGTTCTATTTCCACCTTACGAATTGACTATTGACTATCAGTGCACAACAGTTTCTACACATTTCGAGTGACTGTAAACCATGGCCGTCTGCATGCAATCGTTTCACACCTTACCAATCTGCATCCAGACATGACAGAATATATTCTTGCACAATGAACAACTTGGCATCTTTCTATTTCCAACAACGCAAAGTCCTGTCATATCTCAGTCCCCATACATGCCCTTGTTTCGTACCATACTAATTTCGGTACACACTGTCAGACAACTATGACGGATAGCAGCAATGTGCATCCAGACTTTCTAAACATCTCACATGATATCCGATGTGAATCACACGAGTACTGTCATCAACTTGCATCCAACGGCGCACCATAACGAGAGCACAGTACAACGTCGCATGCTGACGAGAGTGTAGTACAACGGCGCATGCTGATGCAAGGGTCGCATACAGCGTGATGCATACACTGAATACTCACGTAAGTACATGTCTCTTGCGAGAAATACTTGTTGTACTTTTAATTCACATGTACTGTGCTCGGACACGCGCCGGACCGTATGTAGGCGACGTGTACAAGTGTACGTACACCTAGCAACCTGCCAATGTGTACATGCGTACACCGCACACAAGTGTCCAGCGCCAAGGCCACACGTAATTACCCATTACAACCATGGTGAACAACTTGAAACCCCCGAAATGATGTAATTAAAACGTATACCGATCATTCAAGATATATCACCAGCATGAGTGCATATAAGTGGACAATAACAAACCAATACAATTGGAGCATTTGCACCGACACCCAATAGATTTGCAGTATTGCCTGTGTAGCCCTATAACGGTTCGGGCCAAATGCAAAATTTCGGCATTTATGCAAATTTGCATAACCCTCCAAAAGTCCACTTTCGTCCCCAGAACCCCAAAATCTGAGACTTTACACGTGTCATGTGGTGATATGGGGTGAGGGTCCGGACCGTCGAGTCATGTACACGTGTCGCTCGATTTTGCACTTTCCAGATAACAGCATGTGGTCGCACATTTTCAAGAGACCAAAGCTCTGGATCGGTCAGAATCGAGAAGCTGACTGCATCTAACTTTTACATCTGGAAGCAGAAAATCCAGCTACTGCTTGCTCTCCGAGATGTCGATCAATACGTTTTTGATGATATCCCGGAGAATGCGACGTCAGATGACCGGAGAAAATGGATCCGTGGTGACGCAAAAGCAAAGGCAGTCATCGGACTCACGCTTTCTGATAACTACTTGCAACATGTGCGAGGGTGTAGCAGTGCGAAAGAGACATGGGAAGCAATTCTGAATGTGTTTGAGCGTCATACTTTGCTCAACAAACTTGCCGCCCGTCGCGACTTTTACACTCTATCCATGCTCCCATCCGAGAAAGTGCTCGTGTTCATCAATCGCGTGGAGCAACTTGCTGCCAGATTGCAGTCAATGAGTGTTGAGATTGACGATAAAGAAATTGCAATGGCTGTGTTGAATGGCTTGCCTCCACGATTCGATAACTTGATTGTTGCTCTTGACGCACTTGGCAATGAAGATAAAGTGTTTGGACTCGAGTTTGTGAAGAGTCGTCTGCTGCAAGAAAAGCAACGAGAAAGCATGAAGACCGCTTCTGCTTCATCACCACATCCACCTGCACTTGTCAATCGTATGCCTATTCGACGCGATATGAAATGTACGAATTGCAATAGACATGGGCATACTGCAGCGCGTTGCTGGGGCAAGGACGTGAATGGGCGCCGACCTGCGCCGCCAGATGGGTTTCGGTCACGCAACACTGGCTTGAAGCCAAGTGCATTCGTTTCTCAAGATAACAATTCTACTGCTGCCTTTGCGGAGAGTGACTTTACTTGCTTGCTTTCGACTTCCACTCCAGAAAAAAGGGCTTCAAACTCAAGGTCATGGCTTGTCGATTCCGGTTGCAGCGCTCACATTACGTTCGATCGCTCTTTGTTCCTTACGTATGAACAGATAATCTGGATCAGTGGAGATGGGCACGAAGGCTAGAGCTAATGTCGCTGGTCGCGGCGAGGTAGAATTCATGTTGAACGTCAACGGTAGTCCCCATCCTTGCAAATTGTCAAACGGTTTGCATGTCCCTGATTTCGGATACTCGCTACTGTCTGTTAGCCAAATGGTTTCAAAGGGTTTGCAAGTGTCATTTGAAAATGAAAAATGCCGCGTTACTGCAGGACCAACTGTAGTTGCCACAGCGAGTCAAGTTGGGGATTTGTACATACTTGACGTCATGAATGAAACCTTTTCTGCTCACGTAGATACCCTGCAGACGCTACATGAACGCATGGCCCATGTTAATGTACAAGGAATTGCATCAAGGATTCACATTAATGTGGTCAGTGGCATCAACGTTCGTCAAAGCGATGTCATCAGTGCAATGAATCGGAAGTCTGACAATCACTCTCCCATTTTTCCTGCGTGTGTGTTTGGCAAAGCAACGCGATCAGTAATCCCAAAACAGCGATCATCGTCTCGAGCACAGAACTGTCTTGACTTGGTACATTCTGACGTTTGCGGTCCGCTCGAAGTACAGTCCATTGGTGGTTCGAGATACTTCATTATATTTGTAGATGATCACTCGAACTGGGTAGTTGTGTACACGATGAGAAATAAATCTGAGGCGTTTGCAAAATACAAGTTGTATGAAAAGTTGGCTCAAACCCACACTGGTCGCAAAGTAAAGGTGCTTCGCACTGATCGAGGGGGAGAGTACTTGTCGACGGAATTCAAGTCGCATTTAGATTTAAACGGTACGCAGCACCAACTCACAACGGCGTACACCCCTGAACAAAACGGTGTTGCTGAACGTTTAAATCGAACTTTGATTGATCTTGTCCGCTCAATGCTTTCTCATAAACAGGTCAGTAAGCGATTCTGGGCCGAGGCTCTTGCCACTTCGGTATATGTACGCAATCGAGTTACTTCACGCGCTTTGCCCGTTAATACAACTCCGCACCACATTTGGATGAATTCTACTCCAAATGTTGGCCATTTGCGAGTATTTGGGTCAAAGTGTTGGTATACATTACCAAAATTAGAGCTCCGTAAGCTGGACTTGCGAGCGCGTGAAGCGATGTTTCTTGGGTACTCGCAATGCAGTAAGGCATACAAACTTTGGGACGGAGAGTTGAATAAAATTGTTGTGTCACGGGATGTCACGTTCGATGAATCGACATGTGGGATGCATGACATTCCTGCACACGAAAGTGATTCAATCAACTCTGATGTTGACGTTGTACTGCTCGATGGCGACAATGGAAATACAGCTGATACCCCAAATACGGATGAGGTCGTCGGTTCTGAAGAGGATGAAGTTTCGGAGAAGGTTCTTGAAAACGATGGTGCTCATTCTGTAAGTGAGAATGATGAAGATGAAGATGATGTACCAACTGCCGTCGAAACTCCGAATGTCACTCCTCCAACTCCGACTCCAGCTGTGCGAACATCGTCTCGAGTCAGCAGACCTCCGGGATCATTGTGGAGGAGCAACTTTGCAGCTGCTCTTATTTCACATGCTTTCCAGCACACTGGCGTCCCAAGACTTTCAACCAGGCAACCAACAGGCTTAAAGCTGCATTTTGGCAGACCGGCATTGACAAAGAACTTGCCTCGCAGACCAAGAATCGGACTTGGAAACTTGTTCCTCGATCTGAGGCGTCAAACATCTTGGCATCTCGATGGGTTTTCAATGTCAAGCAACTGCCTGATGCAAATGGCAATATAGTTGAAAGTGCAAAAGCCAGACTTGTTGCTCGTGGATTCCAGCAAGTGCAAGGTCTTGACTATACTGAGACATATGCCCCTGTCATAAAGTTTACCACTATTCGTCTACTTCTTGCCTTAGTTGCTCATTACGACCTCCAACTTCATCAGATGGATGTCGTGACTGCGTTTTTGAACGGCAACTTGGATGAAGACATCTACATGGAGCAACCCGAAGGGTGCATTGACAAAAGCAAAAGTGACCACTTGTGCAAACTTTTGAAAGCACTTTACGGTCTTAAACAAGCACATCGTCAATGGCATGCCAAAGTGGATGATTTCTTAATTGGTGAATTGGGATTCGAGACTTCACGTAGTGATCCGTGTCTCTACATTAAACACATCGGTAACACTATCATGCTGATTGCACTTTATGTCGATGACTTGTTACTCGCCGGTAGTGATATCGATGCCATGAAATGGATGAAGGGGGGAGCTTAATGAACGGTTTGAGATGAAAGACCTTAGTGAAGCAAAAGTCTGCATTGGTCTTGAAATTCAAAGGGATCGCACCGTCAAGACGTTGAGTCTCACTCAAACTAAGTATGCATCAAAAGTGCTTGAGCGTTTTCGAATGTCAACGTGTAACCCAACCTCTCTCTGACTCCAATGGAACAAGGTCACACAACCACGATTTCAACCGAAAACGACTCCGAAACAAATGTACCGTATCGTGAGGCAGTGGGATCCCTAATGTACTTGACGGTTGGCACTCGTCCACACTTGGCACATGCGATTGGAAAGCTTTCTGAACATTCTGCCAACCCATGTGAGTCACACTGGGCAGGTGTGAAACGGGTAATGCGATACGTGCAAGGGACTCGAAACTTAGGAATCGTGTTTGACAATAAATATAAATCGCCGGAGTTGTTCGGCTTCAGTGATGCTGACTGGGCCGGTTGTTCAGACTCTCGCAAGTCGACCAGCGGATATGTTTTCAAGTTCTGCGGTGGAGCGATCAGTTGAAGTTCCCGAAAACAGACTGTCGTTGCGACTTCCACGTGTGAAGCTGAGTACATTGCACTATGTGGAGCGTGTAAGGAGGCGACTTGGTTGCGTCAAGTGGTTGCTGATGTTCTTGGACTTGATTCTGATCCCACCATTATGATGGGGTGTGACAATGCAGGAACTTTTTCGTACGCCCAGAATGAATCGGTCAACCGTCGTAACGAACATGTTGATGTGAAATACCACTATATACGAGATGCAATTAAGAGAAACGTCATTTCTTTGTCGCATTGCCCGACCACTTCCATGCCTGCAATTATCCTGACGAAAGCACTTGGGCGAGTTCTGTTCCAGAAGTTTGTAGAACTTCTAGGGCTTGCAGTAGCTACTTCTAGTAAAAGCATGTGATCGAGGGGGAGTGTTGTAATTATACGACCACATGCTGATATGCATGACACACAACGACAGGTATGACACGTGTAAAAAGGAAACACTCCGCGTGACGAGCTCAGCAAGTTTGATTTTCAACATGTACACGTGTGATTTCTGTATACGGTTGCACTCTACAGAACTTTAGAAACAAGTTTGGTTTTCAACGTGTACACGTGTGAAATATGTACACGGTTGCGGTGTACAGTACAATCTGAGCATGTTTCATTTTCTCCGCCCGACACGTGTATGACCTGGACACATGTCCTCATTACACTGTCGGACGCGTACAGAACGCCTGCAGTCTTACAGACAAAGTGTAGAACCTTGGTGACGGGTGCCTGGCACGTGCCAAAGGTTTACAGCGTCCATGGAGTGCAGCACGGGTACAGCAGGACACAAAGATACCGTTGCGCGAGTTTTGAATTCGTACGGCAAAATGTGCACTGTTGTAATTGACAGTGGACAGGACCTCACGAGAGATTCAGATTCATAAGGCAACGTGTGGGCTGTAAACAGTCCTTGCAGGATTGATTTGAATTCGTAAGGCAACGTGTGAGCTGTAAACGTGCCTTACGAATTCGTGCCACGCTAGATTTGGAATAGTAAGGGAATTTGTGCTTTGCTGTGCTTTGTTGTACTGCCTTACTAATTTCTCCGTCATGACAGTGCTAATTCGTAAGGCGGTTTTCTGTTCTGTTTGTTGGGCCATCGCCAGTTTGGCTGAGTAGCAAGACGGGCACATGTGTTAGAGCCAATACATTTGTAGTATGTGTGTCGTAGTGTTTGGTAGTAGAGTTCTAGAAGATTGCAGAAGTGTATAAGTAGTGCCAGAAGGTGGCGACTCAAAGTAAATCGGGACCAAATCCTTCAACTTGACCTCATCAACCGTCCTTCGATTTCCCTTTGCCCCGCTGACCTTCCAGTAGTAATGGGTAATTACGGGTGGCCTTGGCGCTGGACACTTGTGTGCGGTGTACACAAGTACACATCGCCAGGTTGCTGCGTGTACGTACACTGGTACACGTCGCCTACATACGGTCCGGCGCGTGTCCAAGGACAGTACATGTGAATTAAAAGTACAACAAGTATTTCTCGCAAGAGTCATGTACTTACGTGAGTATTCAGTGTACGCGTCACGCTGTATGCGACCCTTGCATCAGCATGCACCGTTGTACTACACTCTCGTCAGCATGCGACGTTGTACTGTGCTCTCGTTATGGTGCGCCGTTGGATGCAAGTTGATGACAGTACTCGTGTGAGTCACATCGGATATCATGTGAGATGTTTAGAAAGTCTGGATGCACATTGTTGCTACCCGTCATAGTTGTCTGGCAGTGTGTACCGAAATTAGTAAGGTACGAAACAAGGGCATGTATGAGGACTGAGATATGACAGGACTTTGCGTTGTTGGAAATAGAGAGATGCCAAGTTGTTCATTGTGCAAGAATATATTCTGTCATGTCTGGATGCAGATTAGTAAGGTGTGAAACGATTGCATGCATACGGCCATGGTTTACAGTCACTCGAAATGTATAGAAACTGTTGTGCACTGATAGTCAATAGTCAATTCGTAAGGTGGAAATAGAACAGTGTGGACGGGCCAGAAGAGGACCGCGCTTGGTCGCGCATATGGTGAGTACGGGTTACCAGGTGCCAAAGTAATGGGATAGTGTAACACTCAAAGTGTATAAGTATCGCCGAAAGACGGCTCCAAGTAAACCTCGGCACCAACTCCTTCACTCACACACATCAACCTGCCCTCCTTCTTTCCCTTGCCCCTCCGAACCTACCATTAGATTATGGGCCCAGTCCCTCGCTGTCGTTTCACTGCATGAGTCTGTCGTTCTCGTTCCGTTGTTTCTGCCGTCGTTGTCGCTGTCGTTTTCGCTGCCGTTTCTCGTCGTTGTTTCCGCTGGTCTTCTCGCTGTCGTTGTCGCTCTCGTTCTTGCCGTCGTTCTTGGTTTTGGATCTCGCTGCTGCTGTCGTTCTTGCTCTCTTGTGTGAATTGGTTTTGGTCATCGCCCCCGCTGTCTTCGTTGTCTTCGTTCTTGGTTTGGCTTTTGTTCTTGCTGTGGTTCTTGCTGCTGTCTCTGTCTTTGGTCTTCGTCTTCGTTTCCGCTCCCGCTACCGCCGTCGTCGTCAATCTCGCATTTGGTTTTTCTTCGTTCTCTCATGCAAAGTAAGTTTTGAGTTTCTTTCCATTTCCTACACATCTAAGTGATTGTCTTTGCACGTTTTGGTGGTTTTTAAGAGCAATAATTCCAAAATCTGTTACTGACGATTATCTTCATATTCGTTATTGTAAATACCTGTTCTTATGGGGTTGCGTTAGATCTGGAATTAGTACCGGTGCGCTCTGCGCCTGGGAAGCTGGTCACCGGTCGAACGGTTCGGACATCGGAGGTCGTATCCGTTGAGGTGCTTGAGCCTGAGGATCAACCTTCACTTCGGCTCGCGCTTCCGGGTCCGTCCTCGAGTTGCACACCATATACGATTCCTCGTATTCCGCGCTCTGTTCCCGCACCAATAAAGAGAACTACGCATCGACTTTCTGCTCGGAAAGCGGCTGTTCTTGCGGATAAGCAGTTCAAGCGTGAGCGCAAGAGGAATCGTAAGGTGTGCCCGCGGTATAAGCGGTATTGTAAAGTGTGCGGCGTTAGTGGCAATAGTGCGAAGGCCTTTTACGACCACATTCAGTCTAGGTCTCATCGCATTCAAGTTGCCAACGCTAAGGAGACTCCGCGTTGTATGCCTTGCAATCGCGTCTTTGAGTCTCACGGGCACCTGAAGTGCCACGAGAACGGTGCCGCACACTTGAAGGTAGTTTGTGAACAGAATAGTTAGGAATTTCATCTAAATAAATTCACATATCTGTTCGCAAATTTCCCCTAGTGCAACTTCATAGTAATCATATCAAACTTCTTAGACGGGTGGGCTTGCCATTGTGTTGACTATCGGTTAACGGCTTGGGATCTCCGAACGGATTTTCAAATACTGAAGTCTACTTGCACTAAAATAGAAGATCAAGGAGGAGGAGGATCCATCAGAATCGACAAACTGACGGACTCCAACTTCTACGTGTGGAAGCAGAAAATACAACTTCTGCTTGCTCTACGTGATGTTGACCAATACATCGTTGAGGGAAGAGTTCCAAGTGAGGAACGCGCGGAAGAGCGTAAGAAGTGGATCAGAGGTGACAGTAAAGCTAAAGCACTGATTGGTCTCTCCCTATCAGATGAGCATCTTGAGCATGTACGTGATGTTGATACTGCTCATGAGATGTGGGAAGCTATTGTAAACGTGTTTGAGAGGCACACTCTGCTGAACAAACTAGCTGCACGTCGTGAATTCTGATGGTAAAATCGAGGTCTGAAAAATTTGCCGCAAAAATTCGTTAACCACTAAGCCACAGGCGCTGGCTTCTTGGTGTCCCCTTGGGCGCGCTCACTAATTCAACACTCCCCCTCAACCAGGGGACGCCAAACACACGGCGCGGGTCACTGCACAACACACAGGCAGGTACGTTCCCAAGTGTGACACAAACAAACAAACATTGCGCCGCCCAAGTGCACCTGGTGAGAATCGAACTCACGAATGGTAGCGTAAATCTGGGCCCATAACCTGATGGTAAAATCGAGGTCTGAAAAATTTGCCGCAAAAATTTGTTAAACACTAAGCCACAGGCGCTGGCTTCTTGGTGTCCCCTTGGGCACGCTCTTTATTTCAACAAATTCTACACTCTGAAGATGCTTTCCGGTGAAAAGGTGCTTGCATACATCAATCGTGTCAAGCAGCTGGCAGCCATCCTCAAGTCAATGAGCGTAAACATCAATGACAAGGAGATGGCCATGGCAGTGCTCAACGGTCTGCCTGCCCGTTTCGAGGCTCTCATCGTTGCACTTGATGGTCTCGGTAATGAGGAAAAGATATTCAGTTTGGACTTTGTGAAAAGTCGTCTGCTGCAGAAAGAGCAACGAGCAAACATGAAGTCTAGCTCCTCACAGACATCGGCTCTGGTTAATCGTGCCCCGAACAATCGGGACATAAACGATTACAAATGCACGAACTGCGGTCATACAGGCCATACGGCAACCCGCTGCTGGGGAAAGGATTTGAATGGGCGTCGCCCGGCTCCTCCTAGCGGATATAAACCCCGTATATCTCAACGGAAACAATCTGCATTTCTCACGCAGAAACCTGATCCCGACATGGTTGTAAACAGCGTCGACTTCACATGTCTGATGTCGAAAGCTTCGCACACGAACGATCTGGAGATGTCGCCTTCGTGGCTCGTAGATTCAGCTTGTACAGCTCATATTACATATGACCGATCTTTGTTTGCAACGTATGAGCCACTTGAATCCGCCTCCGTTCAGATGGGAACCAAGGCTAGCGCAAAGGTTCCCGGCCGTGGTGACGTTCACTTGAAGTTAAATGTGAATGGCCGCATCGAACCGTGCAAGTTGACGGATGTATTGCACGTTCCGGACTTTGCGTCCTCTCTGCTCTCTGTCAGTCGAATGACTGAACTTGGACTAAAAGTTGGGTTCGAAAATGGAAAATGCATGATCAGACGAGGCTCAACTGTAGTGGCGACTGCGACATTGGTTGGAGAACTTTACGTTCTCGACATCGTCAGTGACATCGGATCTGGACATGCTGCCACCCTGCAAACGTGGCATGAGCGCTTTGCACATGTGCATTCTCAAGGTATTGCTTCGATGATTCGTGACAATGTTGTAAGTGGAGTCAAACTACTTGGTAATGAGGCTAACAAAATCAACAATACTGACAATGATTGCATCTCTGAAAAATGTTCTGCGTGCGTCTACGGCAAAGCCACTCAATCCGTGATCCCAAAAGAGCGGTCCTCAAGGCGGGCATACTTCTGTCTAGACTTGGTTCACTCTGATGTTTGTGGCCCCTTAGAGGTGCAGTCCATTGGTGGTGCCGAGTACTTCATTACCTTCATAGATGATCACTCAAACTGGTCAGTAGTGTACCCTATGCACCATAAATTAGAAGCATTTGAACGATACAAAATGTTTGCACAACTTGCTCAGACTCACACTGGTCGCAAGATCAAAGTGTTTCGCACTGATCGAGGTGGTGAGTATCTGTCCACGGAGTTTAAGTCTTTTCTGATTGCAAATGGTAGTCACCATCAAATGACGACCGCGTACACACCGGAGCAAAATGGCGTCGCCGAGCGACTGAACAGAACTTTGGTAAACTTCGTGCGCTCCATGCTAACGCACAAGAAAGTTACAAAGGGGTTCTGGGCAGAAGCACTTGCCAATGCAGTGTACGTTCGAAATCGAGTCACGTCACGTGCCATTCCCCCCAAGATGACCCCATACCACTTATGGATGAAATCTGTGTTGAAATAGTGAGCGCACCCAAGGGGACACCAAGAAGCCAGCGTCTGTGGCCTAGTGGTTAACGAATTTTTGCGGCAAATTTTTCAGACCTCGATTTTAACATCAATCTGTGCCAAATGTTGGTCATTTGCGTGTTTTCGGTTCAAATTGTTGGTATACATTACCAAAACACAACATCCAGAAACTTGACGCCCGTGCAAAGGAAGCATTGTTTCTGGGGTATGCCGAAAATACGAAAGCTTATAAGTTGTGGGATGGTGATTTGCACAAAGTGATCGTATCCAGAGATGTTACTTTTGACGAGTCCACGGGAGGCAAATCTGGTGAACCGATGGATACAAACGAGAAGGCTTCAACTCATGATGACACAATCAACTTGAACATCGATGAGGAAGTTGCAGAAAATGAAGCAGTGGCATCAGAAGCATCATCGCCGGATGAACAACAAGACTCTGATGAATCCTCCAACTCCTCCCCAACTCCAGGGGAGGACGAAACCACCGAAACAGTTGACCAACACGTAGTTGAATAAGAAAGGATTGATCCGCCAACTAATCTCCGTCGGTCCGCTCGCGTTCGCAAAACGCCTGGGGCGTGGTGGGCAGCAGCTTTGGTGACTGCTGTACTCCTTAGCCACGCCCATGTGATAACGGAAATCCCAAACTCGTACAACCAAGCTATGGATTCTCAAAAAGCTCGCTTCTGGCAGAAGGGCATCGACAAAGAACTTGCTTCACAACACAAAAACAAAACATGGACACTTGTTCCAAGATCTCAAGCATCAAACGTCCTGACGTCCAGGTGGGTTTTCGGAGTGAAGCAACTTCCTGACGAGTCCGAAAAATTGGTCGAAACTGCAAAGGGACGTCTTGTGGCACGAGGCTTTCAACAAGTAGAAGGCATCGATTACACTGAAACTTTCGCCCCTGTCATCAAGTTCACAACTATCCGTCTGCTGCTGGCACTGGTTGCGCACTTTGACCTTGAGCTGCATCAAATGGACGTGGTGACTGCCTTCCTCAACGGTGACCTTCACGAAGAAATCTACATGGAGCAACCTGAAGGATGCATCGACAAAGTCAAACCTGATTCGGTGTGTAAACTTTTGAAAGTAATCTATGGTCTTAAGCAAGCCCATCGCCAATGACATAGTAAGATCGATGAGTTTCTGATCACTGAACTTGGTTTCAACACTACACGCAGCGACCCATGTCTTTACATTCGACGTCAAGGCAATGTCATCATGATTATCGCGTTGTACGTGGACGATCTGCTGCTAGCTGCACGTGACTTGGAGGTTATATTTGTTGACATAGTGAGCGCGCCCAAGGGGACACCAAGAAGCCAGCGCCTGTGGCCTAGTGGTTAACGAATTTTTGCCGCAAATTTTTCAGACCTCGATTTTACCATCAATATTATGGATGAAAAATGAACTCAACAAACGATTCGATATGAAAGACCTTTGCGAAGCGAAGACATGTATTGGTCTAGAAATCGACCGTATACGTTCTAAACACGTCCTGACCGTCACGCAGTCGAAGTATGCCCAAGCAGTACTGAAACGGTTCAAAATGTCGGCATGCAATCCTTGCGTTACTCCGATGGAACAGTCTCGACATGTCACAATGCAAGTGGCCGAAACTGGCACTGATGACAACCCATGCTTTGAACCATATCGTCAGGCCATTGGATGTCTAATGTTCCTAATGGTCGCGACCCGCCCCGATATGGCGTATGCCATTGGAAAGTTATCTCAACACTGTGCCAACCCTCACGATTCGCATTGCACAGGTGTGAAACGTGTTTTGAGATACTTGCGTGGGTCCCAGCGTCTTGGAATAGTGTTTGGTAAAGATGATCTTGGTACGGAACTTCATGGGTATAGCGACGCAGATTGGGGTGGATGCCTTGAATCACGGAAATCAACGAGTGGATACGTGTTCAAGCTTTGTGATGAGCCCATCAGTTGGGCTTCCCGGAAACAAACAGTAGTTGCAAAGTGTACTTGTGAGGCAGAATACATCGCACTCAGTGAAGCATGCAAAGAGGCCGCGTGGCTTCGACGCTTCCATGCCGATGTACTTGGTGCGAATTCGGATCCAACAATTCGCGTTGGATGTGACAACGCTGGTACGATTGCGTTTGCTCAGAACGAATGTACAAATCGTCGCAACAAGCACATTGATATTACGTATCATTTTGTTCGAGATGAGGTGCAGCGAAGTCCGAACCGTTCGACCGGTGACCAGCTTCACAGGCGCAAAGCGCACTGGTACTATTCCAGATCTAACACAACCCCGTAAAAACAGGTATTCACAATAAGGAATATGAAGATAATCGTCAGTAACAGATTTTGGAATTATTGCTCTTAAGAACCATCTCCGCCCGGGGGTCGTGGTGTGGAATTGTACCACATAGAGCACTGACCGCCCCGCGTAATCGCGGTGCTGTACTGTAGCACACGCGGAATGCCTCACTATCATATGTGATATATATACCACGAGAAACCGTGTATCCAAACCCTCGCTCGTGTCCGGGTGTAAGGTCCATGGAGCCCTGTCGAAGTACTGACAGATCTACCCACGTGTACCCGTGTTATCCCTTACGTTAATCGTGCCATTGCCCACGTGTACCCGTGTTATACATGACGTTTATCCGTGCCACTAACCACGTGTACCCGTGGTCCGCCACCACGTGTCACGGGTATCGTGCCCTTTGTATTTTAATTAGTTTTCTTATTATTGTATCCCGACGTCGACTTCTACATAGTCGACGTCCGACCCTAAGTAAACCCTCACGAAGCTTTGGGTCTAGAACTCGGGTTTCTGGAACGGAGTCGTAGCCTCGCGTCGGTCCCCGTCCTACGACGGTACCCTGCGAGCCATCTGCGTCCCGATTCTCACCTATCTCTACCGCGCGCGTCGTCCCGTTACACCCTGCCCTCCGCGCGACAGCTGTCCCTACCGCTCCGCCCCTCCTGGGCTCTGCTTTCCCTTTTTCCCTTAATTTCCCTACTGCGTTAGACGCCCGGACCCCGTGCCAGTTTACCCCACGGGTGGTCTCCCGAATCAACCCCCGCGCCCCGAACGCGCAGTGCTCTGCCTGAGGGGAGACCTACTGTCTTCCCCCTCAGTGCACGACATACAGCCACGAGTGGCTGGCTGTAGGCAGAGCGACGCGCGTTCGAACGCGTAAGGGAATAACGGGAGACCACTCGGTAGGTGACCGGAACCGGCGTCCGGGCGCGGCTTGCGCTGTTGAAAAGTAGCATGATAGTCAGCAATAAAAGGGGAAGAATTAAGGGAAAACAGCGCTAATGGAGCGGGTCGCACAGTAACTAACGTATGTCTCGTGCGGGGAGGATCGACGCGCGCGGGGAAGGCGGGTGGGATTGTAGGGAGGTAGATGGCTCGGTCGGTATGCGCGAGCCAGTACCGAGTCGAGGCTACAACCTAGAATCCAGAAACCAAGGTAAAAGACCCGAGGCTTCGTGCGTCTTTACTTTGATGATCGAGTTGACTATATAGTCCCCGTCGCCGTAATGGCGAAGCTAAAGTATACTGTAAATTAGAATGTCTAGAATATAACGGTTGTAGCCTGGAGGGGACCAAGTAGAGCCCCTATAGGGGAGGAAGGGACGACCCGTGTTCACTGGCGCGGTCCGGCGGCTAGATAGGGGGGGCCACGTGTACCCATGGTAGACGTGGTGGCGGTGCGCGCGAATTTGGCGGGTTATGGACCGCCATAGTGTACAGTGCACTACACAATGCCGTAGTCATCCACGCGTTTTTGTTGGCGTAGTGGTCAAACCCCAGTTCGTGTCCATGCTATCCCTGAAACGAACGAGAACAAAGAGAATTGCCGATTCTCATAAGAGGATATTTCTCGCTGTCATCCAAGTTACAGAATCATAGGAACGTGATGCCCGTCTTGTCCTTGTTAAAGCGGGAATGTTGCTTTTGTAACAAAGACCAATCTGGCGGCTGTCTATAAAATAATTGAAACTCATCGGCATTTCAAACGTCTTTTGCCTCGTATTTGGACACCTGCCGCCTCATTTCAAGTAAAGTTGTATCGAGTGCGGCACCATCCACACTCAGTCTTTTCCCATGGAAAACTCGAAACTTTAGCCTATGCTGTTTTGAAATTTATCAAGGCAGCCATTGCACAACTTGCGTGTGAGCTTTTTGTCGGCTGGGAGGTACCTGTTAGCTCACACTTGAACCTGCTATACCTGATTTCTGAGAATCACACCTTTCACTTGCACTCCGTTGGCGACTTTGTCACACAGCAAATTTTGCAGCTCCAATTCGAGTCTAGGTGCTGTAGTATAATCTCTAACTGGACTTAGATTAGATCGGCTACCGTAGAGCCCGAGCTCTACAGTACGACAGCACGCGCACATACGTGTAACACACGTGTACTATCCGCCCCGATGGCTGACAGCGTTACAGTACGGGACGGCTCGCACTGCCTACAGTAGCACTACAGTTCAGTACGTACTGTACTGTGGTATGATAGGACTTACTTGTATATTAAATACTAGGGCAGACCGACGGCGGAAGGGAAGGACAAGCACGTGCTTGTCCAGAACCTACGCCTTTGGTCAACCTCGCCCCGCTTATTCTAGAACGGGTTCCCATTAGCCCGTATCTAGTTAGGAACCAAGCGGGCAAGGGACGCGCGAGCACGCCAGCGAGCCTAGATCCGCCTCCGCCCGTCAGCGCTGGTACGTCACCCAGCGCTGCGCCGGGGCGTCGAGGCGTAGATCGGCCCGCGCGTGCGCGCGTCCCCGACCGTACCCGCTCTACCACTGCTACCCCGGGCTGGCCCGGTTCCGTTAGCTGGGGTTGCTTCCCGTCTCCCGCCGATCGGGGTCTCCGCAAGAACTGAGTATACACCCCCCTCCGTTGGGAGTGTTTATACTACAGTGGTCTTCCGACCTAGAAGACTCTACCATCGTTCCGAGAAGACGGCCGATTTCCTCCGCGTCCGTATGCGTCGTGATGAGCGAAGGGTCCGAGCCCTCGGTCCACTCCGCACCGACCGATATGCAGGCTTCCGCGCTACGCGTCCAATCCGACGACGGCGCCGCAGGTCCTCGGGATCGCGAACCGTCGTGGGACTACTCAGAAGGACGCGCTCGCGCGATGCACGAACGCATCGCGGAGTATATCGAGGATGTCCGGACATCCCCTCGTGTCGACGTGACCGACCACGTCTACGCCCGCTGTACTGAAGAGTCGCCCTCCGTCCACGAAGGAAGGTTTGAGAGTGTGACTCAGTCCTGGGAGAGCCTGCGCGCGCTCGTCGACTAGTTGCAATCCGTCTAGTGTTGGTCGAGGACGCGCGCATCGATGCCCCTACGGCGGACGTTGTAGATCGACCCGCGAGTACGAACTCCGGGGTACGACGGGACACGCAGCCTTTCCCATTTGCCGAACAGATGGGAGCGTTCGCGCATACGGCTGCAGAACTCAACTCGACGCCCCGGAGCGCTCGTGAGTTAGAACAGAACTCGGCCGTAAGGTCGCCCGGAGCGCCCCCGAGAGGGCCCGGTGCCACTGTTCCTCCGGGCACGTCCGATGCGCAGGAGTGGCCTCCGACTGGTGCCATCGGAGCGCGGAGGATATCAAACGAACGACGGACGCAAACTTTGCGTCCGAAACTCAAGCTCTACCGCATGCCCCCGGAAGCATGCGGCAGTTGCGACAGGTACCGTACGGGCACGCCCAGGACCGTGGAGGAGCCGCTCGGAGATCCGGAGAACCCATGTTCTCCGTCGATCCTCGCTGGGGCGGCTACCCGCCGGTGAATTACACCGCGCACCCCGGTCCGGTAGACATACGTAAACTACCCGTCACCCCGTCAGGCGCGTTCGTAAGATGGAACAGGCATCGGCCGAAAGGTCGCCCGGAGCCCCCCCGAGGGGACCCGGTGCCACTGTACCTCCGAACGCGCCCGATGCGCAAGAAGGGAGCCCGACTGGTGCCGACACCAGTCGGGTCACTGGGCAGCGCAGCCCCAAGACGGACGCGAATTTCACGTCCGAGACCCAAGCCCTACCGCATGTCGCCGGAGACATGCGGCAGATGACACGCGTACCGTATGTGGACGGCAAAAGACGCGGAGATACCGCGCGCGGATCAAGAGAACCGATTCTCTCTTTCGATCCCCGCTGCGGTGGCTATCAGCCGGTGGATCTCACCGCGCACACCTGCCCGGTAGACGTCTGTACGCTACACGAATTCGTAAGCCGACTAGCTCCTGCGACCCGGGCCGCAATGGCTGAGACGGTCCAACGATTTCTCGGACAACAGAATACAGACCTTTCAACGATCCGCCGTATCGCGACGGCGGGAGGCACAACGTGCCGCGCTCAGCGCGGTTTGCCGCTGCCGGATCCGAAACTGGCAGCGAGGGGGAATCGAGCCCCGAGGTCGCATGCGACAAGTTCGCCTGCGGCATCCCTCCACATAGGAGAAGATGAGTGGCAGGCCGACCCTGTCCTCATTACGCGAGGCTACAAGCCCGTGGGAGGCCGACCTCCCACGCCAGCGTGATCAAGGTTGACTGGACGCTTCGCTACCGCATACGCCCACACTCCAAGGGCACCCGGTGGTACGGACCACCGGGTCGCGGAGCTCGACATCTTGCATCGAGATGGAGGCGGCGCTCCGTCTCTTGTGCCCCACAAGAAGCCACCGAGAACCCCGTGGGTCCGGTGGCGACCACCATCCGCAAAGAACGCGAAGGCGCCCAGGCTTCCGTAAGCCCGGCCCGTGTTTCCGAAAGAGAAGACACCCTGACCTCTGTAGGTCAGATGCCACGGACCGACCGTGAAGGCACCGGGGCTTCCGTAAGCCCCGTGCACAAGATAGAGCGTCAGGCGTGTGTCGATGCAACACGCCCCGAAGATCCTACCGAACGCCGTGTCGCCGAGGGGATCGCACATGCGCTACACCTCACCGACTTGACCGATTTAGTCCGGGAGGCAGAAGCTAGCCGACCTAGTTCCGCAGAGAGGACACCCGTCGAGAAGGCATGGATCGGTACGGACGACCCCCGGCCAAGTGCCCGCCGCCGACGGAAGGCACTGTACGCGTCTCAAGTCAGGTAGTTATGTCTACCTGAACCCCACCGATGGGGAAAAGACGTCTAACAAACACTCATCGCCCGCCGTTGGGCCATAGCGAGTACTCCCTAACGACAAGCGAACCATCACGACCGATCGTGATGGTGACCGAGCGCGTCTCGGCAGACCGCTGTGTGCACGCGTCTCCGCCGATAGACGCGCCACGGACGGCTGCGACAACCCCGGGTGACCTTGCCGACAAGGTCACCGACTGCACGCAGTATGCCATCGAACGGTTACTCCGGCATCGAGCCATGGAGGACGGGACTACGGAGTTCCTCATCAAGTGGGCGGATTACGACACGCCCACCTGGACCGCGCACACTCACGTCCCGGAGGAGTTGGTGTCTCGTTACGCCCAACGCCGCCGGAGGCACGTCGTAGCCTGGCACGGCGCGGACGCGAACGCGGACGTTCACGCTTAAGGAGGGGGCCCTCAACCGTCTCGTTACGGCTAAATTAAACCGCTCCGTTACGGTTGAAATGGGGACGTACAGAAGTCAATCCGTATTTGACTTCCGAACGCCAAGGACGCCAAGGACGTAAGGCGTAAAGATTAAGTAGTACGGAACACCTTAAGGTATTGTGGCCCTCGTATTGACCGACTATACGAGGGCCGACGTGTACTCGAACAGATGAGGCGAATGCCCCTTTTTGGGAGCAGAAAGGTTAGACGCTTCCCCCCGAACTGGGTCGCCGGACATTCCGTTAAGTCCGGCAACCGCGGCGAGAGGACGTCCGACGAACGAGACGATCACCGACGCAAGGCAGCCGGTATCGGAAGCAGTTAGGCCCTGGTTGGGCCGAGCGATGGATAGCGCTAACGAAGCTGAGTTTGAGAATTCGCATCTTAGGGGACGCGGTTCGCCCCAGGGATGGCCGCCAAGAACGTTGCGGCATGGTCAAGTCGCGACAGTTATGCGAAGGAGCAAACAAATCGCACAAATTAAGGCACGAGAGGTGTGGAGTAGCGTGCGCATGCTTGGGTACGGACAGAGTGAGGATGACGGAGGGTGCGGACGAACAACCGCCCCGCCCCTGCCACGATAATATGCCAAAAGAGGCGACACCTGCCCTCCAGAAATCATCGATTTGACAACGGTTAGTACAGGGGTACGATACAGTACGACCCGGTACAGTTGGCGGGTGCGCGAGCGGACGGGGCTGAATATGAGAAAAATAGGGACATTTCTGGTATAGCAATTAGAACTTTTTGTCGTAATTCACAGCGCATGCGCAGTTTTTAATGTCAGTGCAAGGTCATATCTTAATCAAGAGGGCTCTCTTCGGATACCCAACACCGAGTGGCTTTGCTCTGAAAGTGCCCACGATGTCATCCGGAGGAGTCTGCGTTGATTGCCAAGAAAATTGTACACTGAGAGAGCGAATTACGGCATGTCCGCGCCCCCGCCCCGAATGGCGAGGGACGCAAAGGACAAGAACCGCCTTCAGGCGCTGTGCCCTCGCCCCCAAATAGCGAGGGGCGCCCGAAGGATAAGACGAAGTCCACACGCTGCGCCCCCCACCGTACAGCGGAGGGGTAGGACATCGGAGGTCATATCCGTTGAAGTGCTTGAGCCTGAGGATCAACCTTCGCCTCGGCTCGCGCTTCCGGGTCCCTCCCCGAATAGCGCACCTTATAGGATTCCTGGTATTCCGCGCTCTGTTACCGCACCAATAAAGAGAACACCGCATCGACTTTCTGCTCGGAAAGCGGCTGTTCTCGCGGATAAGCAGTTCAAGCGTGAGCGCAAGAGGAATCGTAAGGTGTGCCCGCGGTATAAGCGGTATTGTAAAGTGTGCGGCGTTAGTGGCAATAGTGCGAAGGCCTTTTACGACCACATTCAGTCTAGGTCTCATCGCATTCAAGTTGCCAACGCTAAGGAGACTCCGCGTTGTATCCCTTGCAATCGCGTCTTTGAGTCTCACGGGCACCTGAAGTGCCACGAGAACGGTGCCGCACACTTGAAGGTAGTTTGTGAACAGAATAGTTAGGAATTTCATCTAAATAAATTCACATATCTGTTCGCAAATTTCCCCTAGTGCAACTTCATAGGAATCATATCAAACTTCTTAGACGGGTGGGCTTGCCATTGTGTTGACTATCACTTAACGGCTTGGGATCTCCGCACGGATTTTCAAATACTTGAAGTTTATTTGCACTAAAATGGAAGATCAAGGAGGAGGAGGATCCATCAGAATCGACAAACTGACGGACTCCAACTTCTACGTGTGGAAGCAGAAAATACAACTTCTGCTTGCTCTACGTGATGTTGACCAATACATCGTTGAGGGAAGAGTTCCAAGTGAGGAACGCGCGGAAGAGCGTAAGAAGTGGATCAGAGGTGACAGTAAAGCTAAAGCACTGATTGGTCTCTCCCTATCAGATGAGCATCTTGAGCATGTACGTGATGTTGATACTGCTCATGAGATGTGGGAAGCTATTATAAACGTGTTTGAGAGGCACACTCTGCTGAACAAACTAGCTGCACGTCGTGAATTCTGATGGTAAAATCGAGGTCTGAAAAATTTGCCGCAAAAATTCGTTAACCACTAAGCCACAGGCGCTGGCTTCTTGGTGTCCCCTTGGGCGCGCTCACTAATTCAACACTCCCCCTCAACCAGGGGACGCCAAACACACGGCGCGGGTCACTGCACAACACACAGGCAGGTACGTTCCCAAGTGTGACACAAACAAACAAACATTGCGCCGCCCAAGTGCACCTGGTGAGAATCGAACTCACGAATGGTAGCGTAAATCTGGGCCCATAACCTGATGGTAAAATCGAGGTCTGAAAAATTTGCCGCAAAAATTTGTTAAACACTAAGCCACAGGCGCTGGCTTCTTGGTGTCCCCTTGGGCACGCTCTTTATTTCAACAAATTCTACACTCTGAAGATGCTTTCCGGTGAAAAGGTGCTTGCATACATCAATCGTGTCAAGCAGCTGGCAGCCATCCTCAAGTCAATGAGCGTAAACATCAATGACAAGGAGATGGCCATGGCAGTGCTCAACGGTCTGCCTGCCCGTTTCGAGGCTCTCATCGTTGCACTTGATGGTCTCGGTAATGAGGAAAAGATATTCAGTTTGGACTTTGTGAAAAGTCGTCTGCTGCAGAAAGAGCAACGAGCAAACATGAAGTCTAGCTTCTCACAGACATCGGCTCTGGTTAATCGTGCCCCGAACAATCGGGACATAAACGATTACAAATGCACGAACTGCGGTCATACAGGCCATACGGCAACCCGCTGCTGGGGAAAGGATTTGAATGGGCGTCGCCGGGCTCCTCCTAGCGGATATAAACCGCGTATATCTCAGCGGAAACAATCTGCATTTGTCACACAGAAACCTGATCCCGACATGGTTGTAAACAGCGTCGACTTCACATGTCTGATGTCGAAAGCTTCCCACACGAACGATATGGAGATATTGCCTTCGTGGCTCGTAGATTCAGCTTGTACAGCTCATATTACATATGACCGATCTTTGTTTGCAACGTATGAGCCACTTGAATCCGTCTCTGTTCAGATGGGAACCAAGGCTAGTGCAAAGGTTGCCGGCCGTGGTGACGTTCACTTGAAGTTAAATGTGAATGGCCGCATCGAACCGTGCAAGTTGACGGATGTATTGCACGTTCCGGACTTTGCGTCCTCTCTGCTCTCTGTCAGTCGAATGACTGAACTTGGACTAAAAGTTGGGTTCGAAAATGGAAAATGCATGATCAGACGAGGCTCAACTGTAGTGGCGACTGCGACATTGGTTGGAGAACTTTACGTTCTCGACATCGTCAGTGACATCGGATCTGGACATGCTGCCACTCTGCAAACGTGGCATGAGCGATTTGCACATGTGCATTCTCAAGGTATTGCTTCGATGATTCGTGACAATGTTGTAAGTGGAGTCAAACTACTTGGTAATGAGGCTAACAAAATCAACAATACTGACAATGATTGCATCTCTGAAAAATGTTCTGCGTGCGTCTACGGCAAAGCCACTCGATCTGTGATCCCAAAAGAGCGGTCCTCGAGACGGGCATACTTCTGTCTAGACTTCGTTCACTCTGATGTTTGTGGCCCCTTAGAGGTGCGGTCCATTGGTGGTGCCAAGTACTTCATTACCTTCATAGATGATCACTGAAACTGGTCAGTATAATGGTAGGTCAGCGGGGCGAAGGGGATTCGAAGGACGGTTGATGAGGTGAAGTTGGAGGATTGGGTACCGATTTACTTTGAGTCGCCAACTTCTGGCACTACTTATACACTTCTGCAATCTTCTAGAACTCTACTACCAAACACTACGACACACATACTACAAATGTATTGGCTCTAACACATGTGCCCGTCTTGCTACTCAGCCAAACTGGCGATGGCCCAACAAACAGAACAGAAAACCGCCTTACGAATTAGCACTGTCATGACGGAGAAATTAGTAAGGCAGTACAACAAAGCACAGCAAAGCACAAAGTCCCTCACTATTCCAAATCCAGAGCGGCACAAATTGGTAAGGCACGTTTACAGCTCACACGTTGCCTTACGAATTCAAATCAATCCTGCAAGGACTGTTTACAGCGCACACGTTGCCTTATGAATCTGAATCTCTCGTGAGGTCCTGTCCACTGTCAATTGCAGCAGTGCACATTTTGCCTTACAAATTCAAAACTCGCGCAACGGTATCTTTGCGTCCTGCTGTACCCGTGCTGCACTCCATGGACGCTGTAAACCTATGGCACGTGCCCGGCACCCACCACCAAGGTTCTACACTTTGTCTGTAAGACTGCAGGCGTACTGTACGCGTCCGACAGTGTAATGAAGATATGTGTCCAGGTCATACACGTGTCGGGCGGAGAAAATGAAACATGCTCAGATTGTACTGTACAGCGCAACCGTGTACATATTTCACACGTTTACACGTTGAAAACCAAACCTGCTCCTGAAGTACTGTAAAGTGCAACCGTGTACAGAAATCACACGTGTACATGTTGAAAATCAAACTTGCTGAGCTCGTCACGCGGAGTGTTTTCGCTTTTACACGTGTCATATCTGTCGTTGTGTGTCATGCATATCAGCATGTGGTCGTAGAATTACAACACAGTAGTGTACTCTATGCATCATAAATCAGAAGCATTTGAACGATACTAAATGTTTGCACAACTTGCTCTGACTCACACTGGTCGCAAGATCAAAGTGCTTCGCACGGATCGAAGTGGTGAGTATCTGTTCACAGAGTTGAAGTCATTTATGATTGCAAATGTTACTCAGCATCAAATGACGACGGCGTACACACCGAAGCAAAATGGCGTCGCCAAGCGACTGAACAGAACTTTGGTAAACTTGGTGCGCTCCATGCTAGCGCACAAGAAAGTCACAAAGGGGTTCTGGGCAGAAGCACTTGTCAATGCAGTGTACGTTCGAAATCGATTCACGTCTAATGGTATGTTCGGAGGAGCAAGGGAAAGAAGGAGGGCAGGTTGATGTGTGTGAGTGAAGGAGTTGGTGCCGAGGTTTACTCGGAGCCGTCTTTCGGCGATACTTATACACTTTGGGTGTTACAGCATCCCTACCGCGTCGATTCTATTGCCGGATAGAAGTACAATGTGTACGCGGACCATTCGCCGGTTGCCCGAATTGAATTTTGTGCCTATTCGTCAATCTATTCGTGTGGAATCTATTGGCGTAAACCCCAACGCATATGTTGCAAATGTATCGCTATATGCCCGCGCAGACAACGACGAGACGTCACACATCGTCTGCAAAGAGGCGATCGTTCATCGAGACACCCACCCCTCGCCGTGAATCCCGTGCGGCTGCATGTCTCTCTTCCGCAGCCTGTGCCCTCTTTCCCTCTTCGTCGCGCGCCCTCCCTCGGGTATTGTCCAACTACGCGCTCTCACGAGTTATCATCGCCAATGGACCGGAGAACAGTCCTCGGAAGCGTCCTTCAGTACAGTATATGGACGACAGCGATGGCGATGATGAAAGCATCGTCGCGAGCATGCACAGGTCACGCGCCACCGGAATGCATGCTGCAGCGACGAAGCAGCGGAGGTTCTCGGGCGAGAAGGATGCACAATTGGCCAGAATTCGGCTGACACGCCTTGCACGTGGCATTCTATCGCGGAATCTATTCACCGGATAGAACGTTTTTAGAATCTATCAGAGCTCGGATAGATCCCAAAATTGTTCTATTCGATTTCGGAAAGCGATAGAATTGCGCAGTGGGGTTGAAAATTGTGAGCGGAAATTCTATTGATCAAATAGATGTGCGCGGTGGGGTTGCTCTTACACTATTCCATTACTTTGGCATCTGGTAAACCGTACTCACCATATGCGCGACCAAGCCCAGTACTCTTCTGGCCCGTCCACACTGTTCTATTTCCACCTTACGAATTGACTATTGACTATCAGTGCACAACAGTTTCTACACATTTCGAGTGACTGTAAACCATGGCCCTATGCATGCAATCGTTTCACACCTTACCAATCTGCATCCAGACATGACAGAATATATTCTTGCACAATGAACAACTTGGCATCTCTCTATTTCCAACAACGCAAAGCCCTGTCATATCTCAGTCCCCATACATGCCCTTGTTTCGTACCTTACTAATTTCGGTACACACTGCCAGACAACTATCACGGGTAGCAACAGTGTGCATCCAGACTTTCTACACATCTCACGTGATATCCGATGTGAATCACACGAGTACTGTCATCAACTTGCATCCAACGGCGCACCATAACGAGAGCACAGTACAACGTCGCATGCTGACGAGAGTGTAGTACAACGGCGCATGCTTATGGAAGGGTCACATACAGCGTGACGCGTACACTGAATACTCACGTAAATACATGTCTCTTGTGAGAAATACTTGTTGTACTTTTAGTTCACATGTACTGTACTCGGACACGCGCTTGACCGTATGTAGGCGTGTACAAGTGTACGTACACGCAGCAACCTGCCGATGTGTACATGTGTACACGGCACACAAGTGTCCAGCGCCAAGGCCACTCGTAAATACCCATTACAACCATGGTGAACAACTTGAAACCCCCGAAATGATGTAATTAAAACGTATACCGATCATTCAAGATATATCACCAGCATGAGTGCATATAAGTGGACAATAACAGACCAATAGAATTGCAGCATTCGAACTGACACCCAATAGATTTGCAGTATTGCCTGTGTAGCCCTATAACGGTTTGGGCCAAATGCAAATTTTTGGCATTTATGCAAATTTGCATAACCCTCCAAAAGTCCACTTTCGTCCCCAGAACCCCGAAATCTGAGAATTTACACGTGTCATGTGGTGATATGGGGTGAGGGTCCGGACCGTCGAGTCATGTACACGTGTCGCTCGATTTTGCACTTTCCAGATAACAGCATGTGGTCGCACATTTTCAATACTCCCCTCGATCACATGCTTTGGGCAGCTTGCACTTGGAAAGCCCAACCATGCCCACGAACTTTTCGAACAGCACGCGACCAAGTGGTTTGGCCAGCACATTAGCTGGCATTTCTGTTGTCGGACAATGGTACAATGTGACCAGTTTTGGCTGCAGCGCATCTGGAACAAAATGATACGTAATATCAATGTGCTTGTTCCGACTATTTGTAGATTCGTTCTGAGAAAACGCAATCGTACCAGCGTTTTCACATTCAACACGAATTGTTGGATCCGAATTAGCACCAAGTACATCGGCATGGAAGCGTCGACGCCACGCAGCCTCTTTGCATGCTTCACTGAGTGCGATGTATTCTGCCTCACAAGTAGACTTTGCAACTACTGTTTGTTTCCCGGAAGCCCAACTGATAGGCCCATCACAAAGCTTGAACACGTATCCACTCGTTGATTTTCGTGATTCAAGGCATCCACCCCAATCTGCGTCGCTATACCCATGAAGTTCCGTACCAAGATCATCTTTACCAAATACTATTCCAAGATGCTGGGACCCATGCAAGTATCTCAAAACACGTTTCACACCTGTCCAATGCGACTTGTGAGGGTCGGCACAGTGTTGAGATAACTTTCCAATGGCATACACAATATCGGGGCGGGTCCCGACCATTAGGAACATTAGACATCCAATGGCCTGACGATATGGTTCAAAGCATGGGTTGTCATCAGTGTTAGTTTCGGCCACTTGCATTGTGACATGTCGAGACTGTTCCATCGGAGTAACGCAAGGATTGCATGCCGACATTTTGAACCGTTTCAGTACTGCTTGGGCATACTTCGACTGCGTGACGGTCAGGACGTGTTTAGAACGTATACGGTCGATTTCTAGACCAATACATGTCTTCGCTTCGCCAAGGTCTTTCATATCGAATCGTTTGTTGAGTTCATTTTTCATCCATAATATGGCCTCCAAGTCACTTCCAGCTAGCAGCAGATCGTCCACGTACAACGCGATAATCATGATGACATTGCCTTGACGTGGAATGTAAAGACATGGGTCGCTGCGTGTAGTGTTGAAACCAAGTTCAGTGATCAGAAACTCATCGATCTTACTATGCCATTGGCGATGGGCTTGCTTAAGACCATAGATTGCTTTCCGAAGTTTACACACCGAATCAGGTTTGACTTTGTCGATGCATCCTTCAGGTTGCTCCATGTGTAGCATAACCCCCCCCCCCTGGGGCTTTAAATTAGATCAGATCAAGAACTAGATCAGCTACTGTAGAGCGTCGAGCTCTACAGTACAACCGCGCGTGTCCACGTGTACACCACGGGGACAACGGACACGCGCATACACGTGCACACGTGTACAGCGCGCGAACGAAGCGTGTACGCACCACGAGTAATACGTGTACTGTCAGCCTCGACATAGCTGACAGTATTACAGTGCAGGCCGACCTGCACTACAGTAGCCCACTACAGTACCGAGGTACTGTAGTGTTATGATAGATTGTTTTGTATATTAAATATGGAGCGGACCGACGGCGGCAGAAGGGGGCAAGCACGGGCTTGTCCTCAACCGACCGCCAAGGTCAGTCGACCCAGCTTATTCTAAACGTCGCCTTCGCTCTTCGCGCGCGTTTAGTCGGAGCCGAGCCGGAGTGGACGCGCAGCACGCGAGCGAGCACGGAACCGCCTCCGCCCGTCAGCACTGGTACGTCACCCAGTGCTGCTCCGGGGCGTCGAGGCGTCGATCCGCTCGTGCGTGCGCGCGTCCCTGCTCGCTCCCGCTCTACCACCGCTACCCGGGCCCGAGCCCGGTTCCGTAGCTGGTTGGCCCGCTTCACCCCTTCTCCGAACCGGGGTCTACAGGTCGAACTGCGCATACACCTCCAGTCGTCTGGGGGTGTTTATGCTACACCATGTAGATTTCCTCGTGAAGGTCACCGTTGAGGAAGGCAGTCACCACGTCCATCTGATGCAGCTCAAGGTCAAAGTGCGCAACCAGTGCCAGCAGCAGACGGATAGTTGTGAACTTGATGACAGGGGCGAAAGTTTCAGTGTAATCGATGCCTTCTACTTGTTGAAAGCCTCGTGCCACAAGACGTCCCTTTGCAGTTTCGACCAATTTTTCGGACTTGTCAGGAAGTTGCTTCACTCCGAAAACCCACCTGGACGTCAGGACGTTTGATGCTTGAGATCTTGGAACAAGTGTCCATGTTTTGTTTTTGTGTTGTGAAGCAAGTTCTTTGTCGATGCCCTCCTGCCAGAAGCGAGCTTTTGGAGAATCCATAGCTTGCTTGTACGAGTTTTGGATTTCAGTCATCACATGGGCGTGGCTAAGGAGTCCAGCAGTCACCAAAGCTGCTGCCCACCACACCCCAGGCGTTTTACGAACACGAGTGGACCGACGGAGATTAGTTGGCGGATCAATCGTTTCTTCCTTAACTACGTGTTGCTCAACTGTTTCGGTGGTCTCGTCTTCCCCTGGAGTTGGGGAGGAGTTGGAGGATTCATCAGAGTCTTGTTGTTCATCCGGCGATGATGCTTGTGATGCCACTGCTTCATTTTCTGCAACTTCCTCATCGATGTTCAAGTTGATTGTGTCATCATCAGTTGAAGCGTCCTCGTTTGTATCCATCGGTTCACCAGATTTGCCTCCTGTGGACTCGTCAAAAGTAACATCTCTGGATACGATCACTTTGTGCAAATCACTATCCCACAGCTTGTAAGCTTTCGTATTTTCAGCATACCCCAGAAACATTGCCTCCTTTGCACGGGCGTCAAGTTTCTGGATGTTGTGTTTTGGTAATGTATACCAACACTTTGAACCGAAAACACGCAAATGACCAACATTTGGCACAAATTTCATCCATAAGTGATATGGGTCATCTTGGGGGGAATGGCACGTGACGTGACTCGATTTCGAACGTACACTGCATTGGCAAGTGCTTCTGCCCAGAACCCCTTCGTAACTTTCTTGTGCGCTAGCATGGAGCGCACCAAGTTTACACAAGTTCTATTCAGTCGCTCAGCGACGCAATTTTGCTCCGGTGTGTACGCGGTCGTCATTTGATGCTGAGTAACATTTGCAATCAGAAAAGACTTAAACTTCGTGGACAGATACTGACCACCTCGATACGTGCAAAGCACTTTGATCTTTCGACCAGTGTGAGTCTGAGCAAGTCGTGCAAACATTTTGTATCGTTCAAATGCTTCTGATTTATGATGCATAGGGTACACTACTGACCAGTTTGAGTGATCATCTATGAAGGTAATGAAGTACTTGGCACCACCAATGGACTGCACCTCTAAGGGGCCACAAACATCAGAGTGAACGAAGTCTAGACAGAAGTATGCCCGCCTCGAGGACCGTTCTTATGGGATCACAGATCGAGTGGCTTTTCCGTAGACGCACGCAGAACATTTTTCAGAGATGCAATCATTGTCAGTATTGTTGATTTTGTTAGCCTCATTACCAAGTAGTTTGACTCCACTTACCACATTGTCACGAATCATCGAAGCAATACCTTGAGAATGCACATGTGCAAATCGCTCATGCCACGTTTGCAGAGTGGCAGCATGTCCAGATCCGATGTCACTGACGATGTCGAGAACGTAAAGTTCTCCAACACATGTCGCAGTCGCCACTACAGTTGAGCCTCGCCTGACCATGCATTTTCCATTTTCGAACCCAACTTTTAGTCCAAGTTCAGTCATTCGACTGACAGAGAGCAGAGAGGACGCAAAGTCCGGAACGTGCAATACATCCGTCAACTTGCACGGTTCGATGCGGCCATTCACATTTAACTTCAAGTGAACGTCACCACGGCCGGCAACCTTTGCACTAGCCTTGGTTCCCATCTGAACAGAGACGGATTCAAGTGGCTCATACGTTGCAAACAAAGATCGGTCATATGTAATATGAGCTGTACAAGCTGAATCTACGAGCCACGAAGGCAATATCTCCATATCGTTCGTGTGGGAAGCTTTCGACATCAGACATGTGAAGTCGACGCTGTTTACAACCATGTCGGGATCAGGTTTCTGTGTGACAAATGCAGATTGTTTCCGCTGAGACATACGCGGTTTATATCCGCTAGGAGGAGCCGGGCCACGCCCATTCAAATCCTTTCCCCAGCAGCGGGTTGCCGTATGGCCTGTATGACCGCAGTTCGTGCATTTGTAATCGTTTATGTCCCGATTGTTCGGGGCACGATTAACCAGAGCCGATGTCTGTGAGGAGCTAGACTTCATGTTTGCTCGTTGCTCTTCCTGCAGCAAACGACTTTTCACAAAGTCCAAACTGAATATCTTTTCCTCATTACCGAGAGCATCAAGTGCAACGATGAGAGCCTCGAAACGGGCAGGCAAACCGTTGAGCACTGCCATGGCCATCTCCATATCATCGATGTTTACGCTCATTGACTTGACGATGGCTGCCAGCTGCTTGACACGATTGATGTATGCAAGCACCTTTTCACCGGAAAGCATCTTCACAGTGTAGAACTCACGACGTGCAGCTAGTTTGTTCCGCAAATTGTGCCTCTTAAACACGTTGACAATAGCTTCCCACATCTCATGAGCGGTATCAACATCACGTACATGCTCAAGATGCTCATCTGATAGGGAGAGACTAATCAGTGCTTTAGCTTTACTATCACCTCTGATCAACTTCTTACGCTCTTCCGCGCGTTCCTCACTTGGAACTCTTCCTTCAACGATGTATTGGTCAACATCACGTAGAGCAAGCAGAAGTTGTATTTTCTGCTTCCACACGTAGAAGTTGGAGTCCGTCAGTTTGTCGATTCTGATGGATCCTCCTCCTCCTTGATCTTCCATTTTAGTGCAAATAAACGTCAAGTATTCGAAAATCCGTTCGGGGATCCCAAGCCGTTAACCGATAGTTAACGCAATGGCAAGCCCACCCGTCTAAGAAGTTTGATATGATTACTATGAAGTTGCACTAGGGGAAATTTGCGAACAGATATGTGAATTTATTTAGATGAAATTCCTAACTCTTCTGTCGACAAACTACCTTCAAGTGTGCAGCGCCGTTCTCGTGGCACTTCAGGTGCCCGTGAGACTCAAAGACGCGATTGCAAGGGATACAACGCGGAGTCTTCTTACCGTTGACAAGTTGAATGCGATGAGACCTAGACTGAATGTGGTCGTAAAAGGCCTTCGCACTATTGCCACTAACGCCCCACACTTTACAATACCGCTTATACCGCGGGCACACCTTACGATTCCTCTTGCGCTCACGCTTGAACTGCTTCATCCGCGAGAACAGCCGCTTTCCGAGCAGAAAATCGATGCGTTGTTCTCTTTATTGGTCAGGGAATAGAGCGCGGAATCCGAGGAATCTTATAAGGTGCGCTACTCAAAGAGGGAGCCGGAAGAGAGAGCAGAGACGAAAGTGGATCCTCAGGCTCAAGCACCTCAACGGATACGACCTCCGATGTCCTAACCGTTCGACCAGTGACCAGCTTCCCAGGCGCAGAGCGCACCGGTGCTAATCCAGAACTAACACAACCCCGTAAAAACAGGTATTCACAATAAGGAATATGAAGATAATTGTCAGTAACAGATTTTGGAATTATTGCTCTTAAGAACCACCAAAACGTGCAAAGACAATCACTTAGATGTGTAGGAAATGGAAAGAAACTCAAAACTTACTTTGCATGAGAGAACGAAGAAAAACCAAATGCGAGATTGACGACGACGGCGGTAGCGGGAGCGGAAACGAAGACGAAGACCAAAGACAGAGACAGCAGCAAGAACCACAGCAACAACGAAAGCCAAACCAAGAACGAAGACAACGAAGACAGCGGGGGCGATGACCAAAACCAATTCACACAAGAGAGCAAGAACGACAGCAGCAGCGAGATCCAAAACTAAGAACGACGGCAAGAACGAGAGCGACAACGACAGCGAGAAGACCAGCGGAAACAACGACGAGAAACAGC
>NW_005179199.1:0-9145 GCF_000350225.1 Chondrus crispus
TCGACGGTCTTTTTCTCGTGGCCCCGCGACGGCTCCATGTAATTTACGCGGTGCAGTGGCAACGCGCGTCGAGCGCCGAGACTACACTGTATGGCACTCGTACAGTACATTGCGGGCCTCGCAGGAGCAATTCGAGGTTGATTTCGCAGAGTTGGGGCCCGGCAGCCGCGAGGCAGCGTGTCTCGGTGCCGCTCGTCGCGTTGCTGGCCGTGTGCCGGATTCGGCATACTGATGGCTGCTGGATACGGTACTGTGTTTTACACCGCTTTGTCGTAGAAACTGAATTGGTCCGGTAATGTATTGGCACCGTAAGCGGCCCCGCATTTGCTGAGATTGTGCAAACCGAGTGGTCACCGACTGTGTGCTGGGACGGAGGGGGGGACAGGAGGGGAGGACAGGGTGGCATCGGCCCTTTCCTTTACCGGCAGCACTGCACTGGGGTTCACCTTTCGTCTCCCAGGTCCATCACTGCCCTGGCGCGAATCCATTTTTGGTGCGGTATCTGTATTGTCCTGGGATTGTTAGACCACGATCTACTGCGCAGTAGAGGACTTCTTGTACAACAGTTAGCAGATCGCCAACCTCTTGCGGCAGGCAATAAGTGCCGCCTACCGCATATCACTGCGCATATATCGCGGCGTAACGTTGTACAGCCGACGAAACGATCGCATGAAAGCACAATCGTACATCCTCGCACGTTACGTCGCATCATTGACTTGCCGTCGTGGTATATGCTGTACCACTATTATACCGTACTGGGTATGTGCTCGCATGAGCACTCATTTTGTACGAAACAGTAGAAAGCCGTTACTATACTGTAGCTCGCTCCATATAACCAGCACTAAAGCACGGTACCGGGTACTGTACATCCAGTTGCACCGTTCAGCTAACCTTATTATCGAGCACGGAACAATACTGTCGTCTGCAGTCTTGTAACAATACTGACCGCGCAAGTCCAGCAAACCGGCCACCGCGCTTACAGCCGACCCGCGCAGGTCCAAGCTGCACCGTGCAACCAGAAAATAAAACCCAAGAAAAAAAAGCCTACGTGTACTCTGCTGTCCGCTCGCTGCCAAACCCCCGATTTCCCGCCACACTATTTCCGGATTGCGGCCGGCATGCCCCGCAAGGGCCAGCCCACGTCATCCGTCAACCTTCCGTCCCGCGGGTCCCTCTACCGCGATGCTGCTGCCCCGATGCGCGGGCGCACGTACCGCCCATCTTCCGGAAGGCGCCGCCGCGCCCGCCGCGCCCCGGCCGCGCGTCGGGGCCGCGCGTCATCGTCGCCCCCGTCCGCGCCTTCTTGCAGCGCGCGTGGCGCTGCGCGCGCGCGCTCAGCGCTCAGCGCTCAGCGCGGCGGACGGCCGGTTGCGACAGACGCGGGGGTTCGCCCCGCGCGCGACATGTCGGCTGCCGGCAGGCGCTGCGCGCTTTCCGGAGGCCCGCGTTGTACGCGGGGAGGGGGCGATGCGGTGGCCGGACGCGCGGGGGCGACGGACGGGGCGCTGGCCGCAGAAGGTTTTGCTGGCGGACGCGGTCGCCCGGACGCGGCTCGAGAGGTGTCGGACGGCGGGGCTTACCCTTCGAAGGGCAGCGCCGGGCAGCACGTCAGCCGTGCCGCACGGCGTGCCCGGCGCGGGTGACGCGACGCAGTTCTCGAAGCTGGAGGCGGGCGTGGAGACTTGAGGTTGCTTGTGCTGCACACGTGTGGGGAGGCGCGGTCCGGCGGTGGCGGCTGCGGACAGGGCGGGGGAGGCGGAGGGGATTGACGGGAGTAGAAGGGGAAGGGAAGGCCCAATGCGGAAAGGGCACTTGGCGCGGGGTGCGGGAGACACGCGTGATACGTGGGGGACGGCACCCCGGCGAAGAATCAGCCCCCTCGTTGACGTTTGACGCGTGGAAAAGGGTAAGGCGCTGCGCATGCTTCTGCAATGCTGATGCAACGTGCATGCAACGCGCATGCAATGTCAGGGTGTGTCTTAACAGGCGCTTGTTTGCGCGCTTGTTTGACGCGCAATGCGGTCCGTCCTTCTTCATCTATTCGCCACTTGCGCAAGCGCTCCATCTACAGCGAAGACGCTCTACAGTGCGTCGCGGAAAAGCGCACCGAACAAAACTTGACGCTTACTCAGGAGCGACAACAGCTGTGCACAGATGCGTAACGCAACCGCCGTCCTCTGCCTCGAACACCTCGCAAACAACACCCGCCCCCGGCTCGCACAGTACAGAACACAATCCGCCGTTGCTTGCAATGGGGGGGCATGTCCCCGCCGCCCCGCTGCGCCACCCATTCGCGCCCGCCCCGCACCAATTCCACCTCTGGCCCGCGCGGAGACAAACCGCCAGCCATTGCGGGGCGTCCCGTAGCGCTGCGCGCCCGCTGCTGGGCTCTCGCGAGCCGACCGGCGCGGCAAGCGGCGCAGTCAACCGACGCGGCGCGCGCGCGCGCGTGGCGCTTGACCTCGCAAGCGGTGCGCTGGAAGCTGCTGCGCGCGCGCGAGGCGCCGCGCGCGCGCCACACGCGTGGAAATATCCCGGGCATGTCCCCGCCCCATCCGCCCCTTATCCGGCATCGCACACGACCGCCCCGCCGCGCGAAACACGTGGCCACGCGTACGGCTGAAGGGCCCGCGCCGGATTCGCTCCCCCGCCGCTCCAACGCGCCCCGCATACGTCCCACATTCGCCCCACATTCGCCTCTCCGCACTCCCTTTCTGTATGCTTTGTAAGCCCCGCTCCTCTAGCCAATCACCCAAAGCGTGCGGCTTCAAGCGCCACTCAGGGCGCGCCGCGCGTCCCTGCCGCCGCCACTTTCTTCCTCCCCGTTCCAACCCGCCAGCATCAGCTCGGAGAATCTCCCGTCGACAACGCCCGGGAAGCACCATTTCAGAACCCTCCTCCTCCGATGCCTTCCCCGCCCCCCTCCCCCCTTCCCCCGCTCCCATCCCCCTCCGCCTCACACCCTCGCAACCATGGCGCCCGCCTTCCTCCCCACCGCCCCGGTGGCCCCCTGCAGCCCTCACTGCCGCCCGCCGCTCACTTCGCTGCGCCCGCGCCGCGCGGCCCTGCGCGTGCGCATGACGCACGCCCCCATTGTCCCCTCGACGCCGGACGTCCCGCTCTCGCCGCCGCTGCCGTCGATTCCCGCCGTCCCGGCCGCCCCGTCGCTCGCGCAGCGCGCCCACCTCGAGCTGCGCGCGGGCGACGTCGCCGCCGCCGCTCGTCTCTTCGACCAGCATCTCACGCTGCGCCCCGACGACGCCCGCGTCTGGCTCGACTGGGCAAAGGCCGAGCGCCGCGCGGACCCGGCCGCCGCCGCTGCCATTCTGCAACGCGCCGTCGCCACCGTCCCGCGCGACCCGTACCTGTGGCATTTCAGGGCCGCGTGCGTGACGGCCGCTAACGGGAAGGCCGCCGCACGCGCCGTCTTTCGCTCCGCCATGGAGCAATGCCCAGATTCCGCCGTTTTGCTCTGCGCTTGGGCGAGCCTGGAGGCCGACGCGAATAACGCAGACTCCGCGGTTAAACTGTACCGCCGGGCCGTCGACACCGACCCGACTGACCCGTATAGCTATGTCAAGTGGGCGCAATTGGAGACGCGTCGCCGCAACTTCCGCGGAGCGCGCGCGGTGTATGAGGCGGGTGTAAAGAATGTGCCCAAGATTCGCGCCGTCGTGCTGTATGCGGGATATGCTCAGCTGGCTGCAAACGGACGCATGCCCGACAAGGCCCGCTTTCTGTACATGCGGGGCGCCGAGGCCGACCCGAAGGATAAGCTGATCTGGCAGGCGTGGGCCTGTCTTGAGGAGCGCGAGGGAAATGTGAGTCGCGCCAGAGAGCTATTCGAACGCGGCGTGGTGGCGGACCCGTCATTCTCTTCCAATTGGCAGGGCTGGGGCATGCTGGAGATGCGCGCGGGAAATTTGGATGCCGCAAGGTGCCTTTTCGAAAGGGGCACACGGGCGGATCCTGATGACTCAGCCAACTGGCAGGCGTGGGCGCAGCTGGAGGCGGGGGAGGGGAACGTGGCGGAGGCAAGACGGCTGTATGAAGAGGCCGGCGAGAGAATTGGACAAGACGCAAGGGCGGCGGTGATGTTTCTGGGGTGGGCTAAGCTAGAGGCGGACCTAGGCAACGTAGACAAGGCGAGATCGTTCTACCGGGCAGGGTCGATAAGAAAACGGGAGCGGCCGCAGGACCTGGTGAGGCTGCTGCACTCGTGGGCGGGCTTAGAACGGAAGGAGGGGGAAGCAGAAGAGGCGCGGCGTTTGTACAGGCGCGCACTAGACCTGAACGAGCGGGACCACCGGACGTTGCACGCGCTGGCACAAGTAGAACTAGAGGCGGGTGAAGTGGGTGAGGCGAGGTCGCTGCTGAGAAGAAGTGTTAAGGCTTCGCCTAGTGACGTGCTGTCCGTGAGGGGATTGGCCGAGATCGAGGCGAAGCATTTCGCGGAAGAGGGCGGCGTGGGCAGAGCGAGAGAGCTGTTTTTGAGAACCAGTAAGCAGATGAGAAAGCCCGCAAGTGTGATAAGGGCGTGGGCCGGGTTCGAGGAGCAGCAGGGCGACGCGGAGCTCGCGACTAGGCTTAGATGTGTAGCGGAGAAGAGGTCGAATTGAGGTAGATGGCTAAGGCATTGTGTAAAGTCGAATTGTTGTGTAGATTCGCGTCGGTGGTCTCGGCGGCGTGCTATGTCGGGGACATGTTGAAACGGGAGGAAAAGTTGTGACCGTGGGCTAGTGTGCCGCTGGCCTGGGTGGGGGTGCGGGTCTGCGAAATCGCGACGAGTCGCTTGGCTGCAATCGAAGAACAAAGGCACGACGAACAGTTGAGCCGCAGCTTTGAGAAAAGACGAAATATTACCTGGGAGATCAGAGACCGGCAAGAAGAAAGGGTCGGAAAGGCATGTGCCCGAGATTTACACACAAGGGTACCTGTATGATACAGGTACAGAGCACCCTTCGAAGTGTACTGTATGTGGACATACACGTAGAGTTTCCGGATTGGTAAGATGGCACACATTGGGAAGTTACACGTTGCAATTGAGCGTGCGCGGAAAGGGATCCGCAGAAGGGGCGGGCGACTCTGCGGATTTGCCCCAAGAAACCCGGAAAAAAGAGCGGCAACTGTAATTGATCCAATATTAAACATAAAGCTATCCTGCAGCGACCACAACACGGTCTAAAATAGAGTAAAAAACGCGTCACCCACATCAAACCCCGTTCGGGCCGCAAGCTCAGGAGGTACGACGCGATCCTTTCGAGACTCGCGCGGCATTTGGAAAAAGCGTCCTACACAACACAAACTCTCCCTCTCCGCACTGGCGCGAGTCGCGAGCCCCCGCCACCTCAGTACTCCATCACCCCCTCGCTTGTCCGCGATGACGCCCTCAGCAACGCGGCCCCCCACTCCCGGCAGCTCTGCACATCGTACAAGAAAAACTCCACCACCACCCCCCGCTTCAGCTTGCTCAGCACCATCCTCTTCTGCCCGGCGTGCACCCGCACCCGCGCCCCCTCCACCGGCACGTCCCATAGCTGCTTCCGGATATTCGAATCATAGCACTGCAGCCGTCCCTTGACCAGCCTTAGAAACCTTGTACACCGAATCCCCGCAAACCACGCCATCCGGCAGTACCCCTGAAAAGTCTCGCCCCTCTTGCCGACCTCCAGTGCCGTCTTCGCCAGCATAGCGCGCCCTCTTTCCTCGACCACCGTAGCCGACAGGGAGTAGCAGCTATTCTCCATCTCGTTTCCATCGCCGGAGAACACCTCCTGATCCATCTCCGTGTTACTGCGCTTGAACGAACCCTTGCTCCTCGCGAACACGGAGGACACGCGCCCGCGCTCGACGCGGTGGCTGCCGAGGCGGCGCGCGTGCGGCGCGGGCGACGTGTGCGTCGACGTGGACGCGAGCGACTGCGCGGAGCGGATGCGACCAAAGTTGCGCGGCGGCGAGGCGGACGGCGGCGGCGCCGACGCCGACGCCGGGCTGGCCGGGATCACCTCCGGACTCGCGCCGACCAGGTACGACTGCATCGCCTCGTCCGCCGGCCACTCCTCGTCGCGCAGCGGCGACAGCGGCAGCGGGCGCGGTCGCGTCGACGGCTGCAGCGCGCGCCGGTGCCGGCGCAGCACGGGCGCGCGGAGGCGCTCCAACGAGCCGCGGGAGGAGGTGGCGGCCATGGTGCGTGGAGGGGAACGGGATGGAGGAGCAGGATAGGGCGCGCGGGTTACGAAACATGGAATATATATAAAAAGCTCGAGAGAAAGCGGACCCAGGAGAATCAGGGGCGGGCCGGGCGGGGAGGGGGGGGGCCAGGGGCGCGATTTTGAATCACGGTCGACACGTGGCGCCGGAAGGCTGCTGCGTACGAGTGGGGAGGCTGTTGCAGGTGCCGGGGTGAGGAAGAATGAAGGAGAAATGTGGAATTTCACGGCGTTGCGACAGGGCGGCGTGCGAGGCCGTGGGTGCACCGTGCCAGGGACGGTGCCTGCCGTTGGTCGGCTACACGTACAATTAACTGTAGATACGGACGGATGCATTGCTGGTTGGTGCCGGAGAGGTGCCTGAGAGCGCCTTGGCTGCGGCTCGCCTGAAACTGTATGCCCCACCGCGCCGCCGCGTGTTCATACTGTGAAAATGAGCCAAGTAGAGGAAGGCTGCTGGATAAATGTGTGTCTGCGGGAAGTCGGAGCGCCATTCCGCCTCCCTCAATAACTGTAATTGCGTCTGGGCATGCCCTCTTTACATACTGTACCCGTTGAATGATGGGTCATTCAACAAGGATATAAACACGAGTTTCTCCCTGCACATGTACACAGCACGTGTGTCGCGGCGCTACAGCCGCACACACTGCGGCAAACTCTTCCGATCCGCTACCTTCAAGGTGCAACTTGGTCCAAGCTTTGATATGGCTTCACACAGATGTGCAACGCAGAATGCTTCACATTTCATACAAGTTGGCAATGAGACGGAAATACTGTACGGTGGTGCGGATACAAGTGGCAAGCAGTTTGCGTGCTAGCTGTGTCGCAGTCATCTAAACATCTTTCAATAACGTTGTCCGTAAAGTCACGAAAACGCGTGCTATGGCAGCGTGTTTGGTCATATTTTCTAACGAAAATTTTTCAGACAAACGCGTTGGCAAAACTCACATCATACCGAATCTGGGGGCATGTGAGTTTTCCACGAGTTTCACATCCGCCTGATCACAGCAGTGCCGGATCGACCCGTCTTGAAGGAAAACGAAGTGGGTCTTCCGTTCTTTTCATCAGCACAAACGAGTTTCAGACTACAGGGGTCGTATCGATATGCGTCATGGACGCCCCTATCGCTTCATTTGCGCAGAGTCTATCAACGGATCAAAGCGCGACAGGATCTTCCACAGATGCTGACGAAGCAACCGCGAAAGATAGACAAATAGAAGCTTCTAAAAAGCGGTCCTCTCCAAACGGCCCCCCTCAGGCTGTCAAGAAGACGAAACACATCGCCCTTTCGACTGAACCTTTCTATCCTTGTGGCGAGCTACAATATTCGCTTCAGCGAGTATTCGCGCAGGTGCACGTGATCCGTCCGGCGGCACAACGTTGTACCAGACTTGCGTTTGTTGCGGGCAGGCACCCTGCTGGAGGTCCGTCCGCAAAACCGGTGACGGAATTTTTCAATCTCGGGTTTACGTCCGATTTTGTGGGCAAATGAAAAAAGAGCACCGCCTTATTTCACGGACAACCTTAATGCAAATTGGTATTAGACAAAGAGTAAATCTTTACAGCAGCCCACTCTCTTGAATGGAAGGTGCAAGCCGTGCACCTTGCACTGCACGGTACCCGAGCTTACAGTACTTCGTGCACGGGCGTGGAGGCACTGAAGGATCGCGCTATTCTGGTATTGTTGTGAGTTTGACAAGCGTACAGTCTGTGAGGTTGAACAAAATTTTAACACCAAAATTTAGTGGCCTGTGGCAGGCAAGAATGTGATTCCAGGAACACCGATGCCCCCGATCCCCTGGGGGTCGGGCGGCCGGCGGTGACTTTATTGTGCAAGTGAGTTGTGCCCTATTGGCTACGTCTTATCGTAAGGGGGTGACTTACTTGTCTCTGTATGGAACCACAAAGAACTAGGTGCTGTTATACGTGTACAGAGGCAGGGATTTGAATTTTCAGGGTGAATGGATACTGTACCGTGACTTTGGATCACAAACTCAATCTCGCCATGATTCTTCATTGTGAAGAATGAGATCGCGAGGCAATCATTATTGCCGCGAACAGGGTGTAAATTTACTTACAGCCTGTCGCATGTGACTCGCATAGGTGGCGACGTGTCGATATGGATCAATTCTTCCTGCCTGCGCACGTCATCGAGGGTACAGTACAGTACGGATAAAAAGAACACGGCACTTGCAGGGTGACACGCCCAGTTCTTTCAGCAGACGTCATCGAGGATAAAAGGCTGTAACAACAAACCTCACCGTCTGCCAAACATGCCAACCACCGCCATCTCTGCTCGACGATACCGTTGCTTCTTTTTCTGCCCCGACCAGCCGCGTTGCTGCGGCGAAACCAAATTCTGATGATTTCTGAATCCCAGTGCTGTGCACTGAAGACTAAACTTTACGTAAACAGCGAAAAGTGCGATCATCCGGAATACAGTCTGGAGAAAAAGGCACAGGACCACGCCATCCCAAATAACGCCAATAAATCCGCCAATCATAAATCGCCCCCATGTCAAAAACGGATATATGCCAATGAACAGCCGCCAACTAGGGCCACCTCTGCATCCAGATCCGGCCTTGCTTCCCATCTGCTGCAGCCGACCATCACTCTCAGTACTGTCCAACAACTATAGGTACTGTAGAGGACAGCACAAAATGCTTCAAAACGGTCTGCTGTGCGAAAGGGCGGCCTTTATTACACTTCAAACGCGGCTATTTTCCGTTATGTACGCGTCTCGCAACGCGCGTACCGGGAGCCAACCCATTGGATACAGTACCCTTGTACTGTAGTACAGTACAAGGGTAGGCGGGGGTAGAGTCGCCGACGCCCGTCCCTGTCCTGTCATCACACATCATCACCGTCGTCCCTTCTTCCATCTTTTCTTCCCACCGTCCCTTCCCCCGTCTCCCGTCTCCCCCGCCCCCCGCGCA
>NW_005179199.1:9245-22120 GCF_000350225.1 Chondrus crispus
CGGGTTGATATACAAATGCGATTGATAGGTTCAGGAGTGTCTTCAGACGCCGCCCCACTTCCAACATCCTGTCGCGTTGCAAGCCCCCGCTGCTTCACCGTCAGCACTTCAGCGCGCGGTCCCATGTCATGTTTAATATCCGGGCCGCTGCAAAATCACTGGCCAGCGCCCTGAACATGCGTCCAGCATCAACGGTAGGTGTGCAAATACTTTGCACAGTGATGTAACCGCTTGCGGCGCGCGTCCAGGCGTCGCCGTCGGAAACCACGCGCCCCGCTGCACACAGCACAAGTGTGCGCTCGACGTCGGGGGTGGCCGCCGCAAAGATTTTGCGTCGCGGTCTACCTGGCGCAAATGCGCCCTGAGATTGCTGTGGATGCACACGCCCGCCCAATAGGCTCGTGCCATGCCGGTATGCAAATCTGCGCGCCCCGCACCCGCCTCCTCATTGGCCCGCACATCCGCCACCGAGACGCAGGCACATTCGCCCCTTCCACCTGTTTCCACTGTACACGTGCGCCCTTCTTATGGATCGCGTCCTGTGCTCATCTCCTCCGACACCAAAAAACCGACGCCGGGCACCATCAGCAAGGGGCGCCGTGGTGGACACGTTGTTCCCCCCGCTTTGTGCCCCTTTCTCTACAGTACTTAACGAACCACCCCCACACCACCCCTCCGTCCCCGCTATCCCCTTCACCCGCCCCCCCTCCTCTGCCACACCCTCCCCTCCCCACTCAGCGCAACGCACCCCCGCACCACCCTCTCGTACTATGTTGTTTTCCTCAGCCGCCGTCTGCCGCCGGAAGCCCGTCTCGCGCGTCTCGCGCCCACCACCTCGCCTCGTCGTCGCCACCCTGGTTCCCCCACTCGTCCCCGTCTCTGCCTTTGCTACCCGCTTCATATCTCTGCTTGGCACAGTCCTCACCGCCTGCCCTGAGTCGCTGTCGTGCGTCGTCGCCCCTTTGGTCCTCGGCTCGGCTCTCGTATACTCCGGCTTTCAGAACTATGCCGTTAAGAAGACCCACGCCGCTGTCCCTTCCCCCGTCGTTCGCCAAAAGGCTAAGCTCGTCGCGTCCGAAGCCTCAGTTCGCCGCGCTCAATGACGCACCGTGTTTTCGCCATCCGGTCGTCAAGACATTTCTTGTGTCACTACGTACTACAAACTACTAGTTTTTTCTACCACCGAGTTAACTGCCGCTGCAAGCGCCTGCGCACCGAAAGGTTACGCGCGGCGAGTCTTGTCTGTAAATTATGACTACTAATGTTTTCAATCGCGCTGTTTATTCGCGCCCAAGGGAATCTTTTCTTGTTCTTCGCTCGCCCCTTCTCTATTCCACTTTCCGCATGACCTGCGTCCTTGCGGATAGTTACGAGGCATCGCGGACTTACCCCTCGTACTCAGCTTTACTATCCCGGTATCTTCCACGTCGAAGAGATGTAGACCTTGATCAACCCCTCCGTGTAATGCCTTGCTTGCGTCAGCCACCATGTGCGTTGCAATTTGATCTCAAATCTTCAGATCCAATTTCCTGCCAGATCCAATTTTCACCACGGGCCTTGCTGTAGCACCGCTGTAGAAACTCGGAACCCCCCTCCGTGCCACGCGTGACGACGTGTCATTACTTATCCTTGATTGTTTGCCAACGCCCGCATCCTCATTCTCACCCCATCAATCCCTTCTCCCAATCCCGCTTACTTTTCTCCCCTCTCCCTTTCGCGCGCGCCATTCCCCCTCTCCCCCATTCCAAAATGGCCTCCGTCGCCTCTTCCCTCGCGCGCGCCGCCTCGTCGCGGCCTGCCCCGGCCGTCTCTGCCGCCACGCGCGTGCTCTTCCAAGGCTTTACCGGCAAGCAAGGCACTTTTCACGCGGAGCAGGCCTTGGCCTATGGCACCAACGTCGTGGGCGGCACAAACCCGAAACGGGCCGGCCAGACCCACCTCGACCGCCCAGTCTTCGCCACCGTCGCCGAAGCCCGCGCTGAAACTGGCGCCGACGCCTCCGTCATATTCGTCCCTCCCGCCGGCGCTGCCGCCGCCATCGAAGAGGCCGTTGAGGCCGAAATGCCCCTCGTCGTTTGCATCACGGAGGGAATTCCGCAGAGGGATATGGTGCGCGTGAAGAGCGTCATGAAGGATGCCACAAAAACGAGGTTGATAGGTCCCAACTGTCCGGGCATCATCAAGCCTGGGGCGTGCAAGATCGGCATCATGCCAGGGCATATTCATGCGCCGGGGTCTATAGGTGTTGTTTCTAGATCGGGGACGCTGACCTACGAGGCTGTGCATCAAACGACGGCCGTTGGACTTGGACAGAGCATGTGCGTAGGGATTGGCGGTGATCCGTTTAATGGTACAGATTTTATTGATTGCTTGGACTACTTTTTGCAGGATGAGGAGACGAAGGGCATCGTCATGATCGGAGAGATCGGCGGGCAGGCGGAGGAACAAGCTGCTGACTTTTTGCAAGGCCATCCGGTGAAGAAGCCGGTTGTTAGCTTTATCGCGGGCATTACCGCCCCACCAGGGAGGAGGATGGGGCATGCGGGGGCCATCATCGCTGGTGGAAAGGGCACTGCCGCAGACAAAATCGCCGCTTTGGAAGCTGCTGGTGCTACTGTTGTTCAATCCCCAGCTACTATGGGGGTTACGATGTTCGCGGAATTGCAAATAGCCGGATTGGCATGAGCAGGACACTCAGTTGATTCAGCGGCGAGTGAAGGGTGATGGCAAGTTGCTCGCCGCCGAGGGCTTTGGTTTCTTCACATCATTGTGTGAAGGCCCAGCCGGGCTCATGTACTAATGTTCCTCTTACATATAAAACTGATTTCATGACACAAAAATCAAGAAAAACACATCTTTCTTGTCCACCGCACCTCGACATGCGCTCCGTCCTTCGCACTCAAATGGGCGGTTGCGTATTGCTGCCGAACCGTCAAATACATTATTTGCGCTATCTACCTCGATTCCCACCCAACAAATGCTCACATTTGTCGATGGTACAGCCTCACGCACGGCGCTTTTATCTAGGTGACGACGTCCTATCCAACGCTGCGTAGAATTCAGTGACTTTCGGATGCGTGACAATCTTTCTTGGATTAAAGCTCCGCAATCGCAGCTTTTTAACAGCTGTGGCACGCGAGAGTGCGACATACACTTGACCATAATCGAAAGCGCCTCCGACGTCAGTCTCAACATCGCGAAGAGTCATGCCCTGCGCTTTATGTATGGAGAGAGCCCATCCGAGAATTAATGGAACTTGTCTGCGGAAGCCGACCACCTGTCCTTTTGTCCCATGCACTTCCCAGTCTACCGGTTCCATCAGACATCGTTGCCCGTTATCAAGCAAAACTACTGGAAGCACCTCGCCCAGCATACGACCAGACATGACCGGACAGTCGTCCTGACTTCGGGCTTGAGTTTCCAGAGCTTGGCTGATTCCAGGGTTGTCCAACTCGAAGATTTCCGTGTCTTTGAGGTCTTGCGGTCCGAAGCGATCGAACCTGAGTTTAGGATCTTCGACCTTACGCTTCTGGTAAACCTCTATGAGTGGTCGGGACCAACCTACAACAATTCCCGGGGCGCCGTTGACAATACCAAGCCCTGTGTCTAGGTTTTTCGTGCAAAGCACGCGACATCCACGTCGCAACTCAATAGATTGGGCGCAGTTTGTGTTATCTAACATTTGTTGGACATGACGAGCTGTCAGTGTTCCTAACTCCGATCGATGAATTTGATCATACGCGTCATAACGAATTCCTTTTGTCTTCAGCTTTTTCAGCTGCGATGAATTTTCACTCGCTACTTGCCGTCTGTATGAAAACAGTTTTGTGAATGCCACGCGCCTCCCATTTTCTTCCACCTCGACGAGCGGCTTGAGAGGATTCACAAGGCAGGCATTGAGAACCTGCATGGTTGACTCTGAAACCACACCCTGGCGTACTTCGTTGAGTAACCCGGCAAACTGTCGATCTGCCTGACGATGAACAACTCGTAGGACATAAGTATTCTTGATGATCCTCTTCCACGTTTTTGCCTCAAACGCAAAAAACTTTTCAGAGCTATTCACGAAGCGTGTATCGGACGCAGCAACTGGAGGGAGCTGAAAAAAATCACCACATAGAATGACTTGCAATCCACCAAACGGCTTGAGAGTGAACAGTCCACCGGGACCGCTGTTGAGTGTCCTGATTCCTCTTGTGATTCCGGAGTCCCTTTTTGGCGGTGGACACCTCGCCGCAGCAATAATTGCATTTAACTTATCAAACAGGAAGCTATCAATCATAGATATCTCATCGATGACCAACACGTCCAATTGTTTCAACCTCTTTCGCAAAACACGATCAGTATGCCCCTTGCGCACCAATTTCTCAATTGGGTCCATCCCAATACCCACACCACTCAATGAATGAATGGTGCCCCCACCAATTCCAACTGCTGCACAGCCTGTACTCGCTGTGACACCAACCACCTTACCCATGCTTCTAAGCACGCTTATAACGTGCTTTAAAACGAAAGACTTGCCTGTTCCTGCACTACCCGTTAACAGGAAGCTTTCGCCTTGTTTTGCGGCCCGAATTGCTTCTGCTTGATACCGGTCCGCAACGAAATGGTCTACCTCGTCCTCGTTGTGTTCCTCTTCTTTGCTTAGGTCCTTTTGTTTGGTTTCCGCATTTTTCTGTGACTGTTGAGTCTGGTCTTTGATTTGATCTTGTAGTTCTTCTTTCACGGTTGAGGGGGTGTTCTGTTCATGTTGACGACTACGACTTGATTGAAAATTTTCAAGGTTTGCAGCTGGGACGGATTGTGTAAAGTTGGGTTTTCTCCGTTTGGGCTTTGGAAAGGAATTTTCGTTGATGGTATTCACTGTGCATGGCGGCTTTTCCCCGAACGGTTGTTTGAGTGTTGGCCTCCATTGCTCCAAAGCCTTGTTAATTTCAGCTGTGATATTGCGGCGACGCTGGCGCGCATCGAGCATTGCCTGAGGGGCTAGGACTGCCGCAGGATTGACTGAAGATTCCGATGCAACAGATATCGCAGCGCCAGAGACATGCGTAGGCTGCTGTTGATCGGCCTGTTGTTCGATCTTGACAAGAGCTAAGTCCATTTTTGCTTCTTTTTTCACAGTGGATTGTTCTGTTTTAGACGGACCGTCACCCTCTGACGTTTGCTGAGAGGGCGAATGAATTGCAGAGTTTGGCGGAATGGGTTGAGGTTGAGTGGCGAGGCTGTAGAGGAGTTGATCGCTGTCGAGCAGTTGCAAGAAGTCCTCATCTTTAATGTCTCCGCTGTCGACCATGTCGCCGTCTGCTGTTGACATGGTTTCGCAGGGGCTGGATATTGCTGAATGGCGGGGTGGACGGGCACTTGTCGAGATGAGTCAGGTTACCATAAAAAAAAGGAGCTCTTGATCGAGGGGGTGTCCTGCGCGAGCGGAAAGTCCATACATTTGATCGGCAGAAGGGGTATGGAAAACCCTCTTCTTGGACAACTGAGGCGGATTTATTCCGCGGGAAACGGCACCGTTTGAAAATCGCTCTAATGTAGTTTTTGAGTAGAAAGTCGAAAGTCGAGCATTGCATGCAGACATGCAATGCTCAGGTATGCTCAGGTATGCTCAGGTACTCAGCTTACCGTACACGTGTCGGTTCATGTGTCTTTTCGAAGAAACTACATTCTCGAAAATGTAATGGCAGACCAATTTCGGATGTAATGGTGAGACAGATGTCTTGATAATAATCCAGCAGCGTCAAAAGCAACAAGGTGTGCCCAGTTGCCAATGCTCCCATGTCTTTGTCTCCGTTTGGAAAGGGACGCCAAACTTACGTATCACCCGTGTGCCGTCACCAACCTCTCCTGCCTGCCATCACCCGCTGTACTTGAACAGCCCACCGGAGATACCTACCCTCACCCAGTTTGCCACCCTGCGCTCGTCCTGCGCTCCCAACACCGCCCCTTCCATCCCCCCTCCGCCTTCGCCGCACCCCTTCCCCACCTCCCTGCCGCACGATGGAGTCGTCCTGGATGAAGGACATCCAAGACCGCATGAAGCGCGCCTCCACCAACATGAATGTCGCCTTGCAGCCTAAGGTCGCCATGGCGAAGCGCTCGTTCGAGCAATCCATTCAGCAGATGGGTCTCAAACCCGGCCGCGAGGTCTACCAGGACGATGAGCGCCTTTTGGACGCCCTGCTGGATCTCGATGAACTCCGCACAATGCTTCAATCTGTCGCCTCCGCCGTCGACCAACATCGCACCCGCCTGCTCGACGTCGCACGTTCGGAGGCCGCCATCGCTACCATTCTTGCCACGCCGAACGACAACTTGCTCGCCCTGCTCCGAAAGCAGCTCTCTCCGGCACGTATCGACGCGCAACGGGGCTTGGGGGAAGCCCAGATGTCAGCTTCTAACGCTGTCGCGCGATTCGCGCTGGATATGTCCACACCTATGTCCGATCTGTCACGCACCTTTGATGAGGCATACAACGGCAAGATTGTCCCACTCAAGAAGCGATATATCGCCCAGAAGACCGAGTATTTACGTTACATGCGCCAGGCCCAAGCCGCCGAGGATCTCGCTCGAAAGGAAAGTCTAAACTCGATGGCGGAATCAGCAGTGCCTATGTGGAAAGCAACTAGCGATACCCTCATGGCCGAAATTCAGAGCTTGGTGTCCTACGCCACCAGCAACATGAGCGAATGGACACTAAACGTGGCACAAGCACAATCCGAGACCTTTTCACGAACTGCTAGAATCTTTGAGGAGCCAGCTCGCGATGCAGAGAAGGCACAAAACCTCCTGCCAACCTGACTCAAGCCCAGGCCACTCCTACCAATACATCTTGTGCAAGTAACTCCCTACTGATTAGACAATACGGATTTTATTCTGGAACATCACCGTTTGACTGAAAAAAAGTCCTCTGGCATATGGCGTTCACCCCGAACTCAGTCCAACATTGCATGGTTCTTCACGATCTACCGTTTATGCGAAGAAATATACAGTACGCCACTTTCCTGGTCAATGTGAATAGATACCTATGTCGTTTGTACTAATAACCGTCCCAACAGAAGATAAACTAAGCCATGTTGCTTCGTCATGTATTTTGAATTCTTTGCGCACCAGGTCACAAGAGTATCGATGTGCGTTTTCGAAGCCCATCTTGAAACAAGTCCACCATCCTCGGCACAGACCTATGGAGAACGGCAATGTGATGCCCGCCATTCCTTCAATACCACTGAACACCAACATTCCCACGTCCGCCCGATGTTCTAGTCTCAAAGCATGACGGGTCACTGCAACTGAGGACAAAGGGCTTTCCCATGCACATTGGTCGCAAGTAAAGATTGTAGCATGAGCGGCGAAAATTAGTACACAAAAGAGGACATACATTCGGTTAGTTATCTTTAGTGTGAATTCCGTCTTGTTTTGACTACTACTGGTTCACTGGTGCGCTTGCAGTATCCGAGTCTCCTCTTTGAACAACAGGTTCGACAGAGGATGCAACCGTCACTCCCGGTGGTACCAGCTCTTTTCCTGTCTTGCCAGCGTTCTTTTTCGCTTTCTTAGCTTCTCTTTCCGCTTTTTCTTCTGCTTTAGCCACTCCAGTCTTCAGCTCATCTGAAAACTCTCTAAGCATCCGGAGGACGTCCTCCTGACGCCCCCGAGCTGCTTTGTTTCGCTCTCCGAAGTGTGCCATCATGGACTGTAGCTTGTCCATCATGAGGGCTCGGAGCGAAACGATCTCTTCCCTCACTTTAACAGCCTCCTCAGCAAAAACTACCATATCGGCTTTGAAGTTAGATAGTATCGGATTGTCCCCAATCACATTAATCTGTTCAGACACTTGGGTCACGCTGTCCATTAAATGCTGAACTTCTTCACCGATAGCATCAAGCGAAATTGTTGCACTTCGTTCCAGAGTGGGCATATCATCGAGGGGAAGGACCCCTGGAAAGTCTCGCATCAACATCCGGACAAGATAGTCTAGCAAGGCATCTCCCCGCGCATCCTTCACTGTACCAAGCATTGCCAATGCCTCAAGTTTGTATCCATGCGCTCCTCCTCTCCCTGTACCAGAGTTTAGAAAGTTCCCCAGTGCCAGTACGATTTCAAGAATTTTGTTCAGCTTCGCAGAATTCTGAACTTCGGCTGGAATCATTGCAAATGTGTCCATGTTACGAATTACGTCAACTGCTTCATCATTGAAAGTCTTCGCAGCGGCGGCACATACAATTTTCCCCCGAAGCCCGCTTAGTTCTGCTAAGTCCATCATGAAGGCATCAGTTTTATCAACCTGATCCCTTATGTTCGCGTTCTGGACGAGGAGTTGTTCTTCTTCTGCAGATGGACAAACAATCAATAAGGCCTGTAGAGTTGACGACTCTATATCCTTGTATGTGGGTACCCGCACGACATCTTTGATTTCATCGGCAGACATCTTCAAGTTTGCCAACAGGATGTTAATGTTATGCTTTCGCTTGTGCTGCAAAACCTCAGGCTTCGCCTCCTCCACTTCAACAGCAAACTGGGGAGCAACATCAACTCCAAATAGCTCATCGATTAGGTGAACACCAGGCGCAGCCCTCCATCCTCTAATGTGGTCCAAAAGGTTCCATTAAGCAGATTCTTGGGGACTTTAGCCCAATGCAAGGGCTTTTTCTTCCGTCCTCTGGCCTCATTATCCTTGGCGGCAAGGGCCCCGACTGGTGGCTTTGGAACAGAAGGTGCATTTGGATCGAGTGCTCCTGGACCTCCAAAACCGCCTGACGGAGAACTACCAGGCGCTCCTGGTGACCCGGCTACGCTTGCAGCAGCTCTTTTCTCAGCAGCTGCTCTCGCTACAGCAGCTGCACTTTGAGCCCCACCCTTTTTACCACCCGGTCCTTGTCCACCGCCACCTGCACCAGTTCCAGACCCATCACCACCATCACCACCATCTCCACCACCGCCACCTCTACCACCTCCACCACCTCCACCACCACCTCCACCCCCGCCACCGCCACCTCCACCCCCTTTCCCTCCCTTCCCAGTCCCCAAAGTCCCGCCGTCTCCGTATCCATCCGGAATAGAAACTAGTTCACCTCCCTGGGTCTTTGTACCTTTGTTCTTCGCATCAACACCAATCCATGCCGTAATGACATTGCCATCCTTGTCGACACCAGCAACAACTTTACGACGTCTACCTCGTCCGAGCGGACCGACCTGCCTCTGCCTTACGGCATATCTGGCAGGGTCGATAAAAAAGCCAAACTGGCCCCTTTCGAATCGCACGAACTCTTCTGCCATGGTTTCAAGCCTCTTGAGCACTTCCGCGCCAAGACGGTCTTCCAAAGTGATTCTGACCTCATCTCGCTTCGCCCTACGAGACATGATGCCTTATTCTATTGCAAGAAAATGGCGACCTGTGCGGTTCTTTGGTCGGAATGTTGGGTTGCACGGATGGTTTTGGGGAACAAACTCAGCAGCCCTTCACACATAGAGAGATATCTTCAGTCTTCGGTTTGATAATGGAAAAAGTCAAACCCCGCAACCCCGCAAGAATCAGAACGACGATGAGAAGCAGTGGTTGATATTCTTTATCGAACGAAGTTTGTAGAAAAGCATTTGAAAGTGTTGAATGATAAGAAAACGATATCCTGTAGATGAAAAAGCTACCACTGTGAAAGGTTACCTACACTGCCCATTACGCCACTCACTTCAGAGAATTTCTTGCCTGCGGATATTGCATAATAATCTTTCATGTAGCAGAACATCACCAGTGTCAGTTGTCTGACCCATGGAAGGCGGTGGAGCATGTAAACAAGAATGCATCTTATATTAGAGATGTTCAAAATGGCTTCTTTATTTTCACTTTGCGGAACAGATTCAAAAACACGTATGCAGATCTTTCACATCGAACGTCCGCGTCCCATATCATCCTGCAAATGGCAGTCTTTTGATTCTGCTCACCATGCCGTCATGGGGCAGAAGTTTGAAGTTTTCTCACCTTGTATCCGAACGTCAGAGGTGCTTACAGAAACGAAATACAAGGGCGGTGCTCTCGTCTCCTCTCCTGCCTCGTAATAATTCGAGAGGAGTGACGCTGTTTTCAGCCCATACGTGTATCCTACGGGGGAGCCTAATTCCTCATGTGCTGTATAGACAATTCCTGGTACATAAAAAAAAAAAAACGTTCGCACGCTTTTTGCATTACAAAAGCTGCTCAGCTTCACATGTTTGCTCCTTTTGCAGTTCGAAGTTAGGCAATACAGGCTGACTACATTTGGCGCAACGGAAAATTGGAAAATTGCTATCTCTTTTAGAGTCTGAGTCAAAAAGTGTATCCATTGTAGTGATTGTTGATTAATATATATAAAGGCATAAGAGTACTGCACCCCATTCCCCTCCCTCGCCAGATGCTTTCTTACAATACTCAGTTAAACGGAGCTCTTCTGCTGCAGGGCATTGTCACAATTAATGTGTGGCCACCATTGCATCCAGTCTTGCCACGAGGGCGCTAAGCTTGTCCGAAACCGCGCCGATCTTGTTAACAGGTTCCTCGTAGTCAAGGCTTTCGTCTACCTTTCTCGGGTTTGCAGCCAGGATTGCCCGTACATTGGCAGCGTTGATAAGATTCTTCGAAGAATCGATTTGTCGTTGAAGAAGAGACAGCTCATTGTCCTTCTCGAGTGTGCTCTTCTTCAGTGAAGCTATTTCCCTGTTCCGGCTCTCCAGCTGTTCCTTGGATTCGGCAAGCGCTGTTTCCAAGTCCTTGATTCGTCTCAAAGCGTTTACAAGCTCTGCGGCGGACTTGTCAAATTTGGGTTCCTGGTCAACAGTGACGGAAGCAGCGGCCTTCAACCCATCGGTTGTCATACCCGTGTCTGGTATTGCATCAGAAACCAATGTTATGGGAGCTCTGCGAGGGGAAGCAGTAAAGGCCGGCGTTGTCGAGACTCTGAACGGGGAAGCGATTTTTGTTTCACGAAGCACAGGCAGCTTCTCCTCCGGCATCTGCTTTTCTACAATCAAAGGTTCCGTATCGAGTTGCTTCGGTGCTATAACGCTCTTCGTGACGGCCTCCTTCTCGACGAGCTTCGGAACAGGCGCGACATCAATAAGCGTTTCCGTGTGCACCTCCTTCTTCGCGTCCCTCCCAAACAGCGTAGCACAATCCCACATAAACAAGGCGCCATCCTCACACCCGGAAACAGCAAACACGCCATTCCTGGCAACATCCACACTCAGTACCGAGTCGGTATGCCCCTCATACACATGACAGTCGCCCGCGCCCTCACCCTCTCCCAGGTTCCACGCCCTAACAGTGGCATCCGTAGAGCCCGTAATCGCAAAGGCCGCATCACTCGCCAAGGCCAGGCCCCACACGCGATACTCATGCCCGCGCATAACCATGCGCTCCTTCATAGCAGTGAGATCCCAAACCCTGACTGTCTTATCACCTCCGCAACTGAGAGCGATCGGCCCCCCAGGGGCGTTGCCCAATGCGACGGCATGGACCCAGCCGGCGTGGCCACGCAAGCAGTGGACCTCCTTTCCGGAGCTTGCGCGCACGTCCCACAGGCGGACGGTCTTGTCGCGGCCCGCCGAGGCGACGACGGTGACGGCGGCGCCCGCAGAGTCGCTCGAAGAGGCGACGGCGACGTCGCGCACCTCGTAGCGATGCCCCGTGAGCCTGGCGATGGACTGGCGCGTCTCCGGGTCCCAAAGGCGCACGGCACCGTCCTTGCCCGACGTGGCGACCGGCGAGGAGTCGGAAAGGGCGGCGATGGCCGTGAGCTCGTCGCCGGAATGGGCGGCGGCGACGGTGTACTGCTCGGCGAGGCCGTCCGAGGCGGCGAGGCGCTTGAACGAGCCGCGCGCGTCGGCGGTGTACACGGCCGAGGACGACGGGAAGCACAGGGCTGTGACAGACAGCACGGGGAAGAGCGCGGGCGCGGGCGGAAGCGCGAGGCTGGTCAGGGGGGCGGAGGGGGACGCAGGCAGAGTGAGGAGAGAGATGTGGTCGTGCGCCGCAGCCGCGACGACGCGCGTGCCGCAGGGCGAGAGGGCCAGAGCGGGCACGGGGCCCGACGCGAAGGGGGGCATGCTATTGTTTGAGGTGGGGCGAGGAGGAAGAGGAAGTCATGGGGGTGGAGGGGGGAGGGCTGCTGCGGGTTAAAGGTTTGGGGGAAGGGGGGGGGGGGAGAGGCGGTTGAAATGCATCGATGGAAGGGGGCGCGATTCGGTATTGCGAGGGGGCAGAGGGGCACGACCAGCGTGACCTGGCTGATTGGGCAAGGCGTTTGTAATTGATCGCCGCATAATTGCGAGGGGTTGAATTGCGATCGGAAGTTTTTAATTTGCGCTCCTTCCACTTTCGCATCCCAACTACATGGCCCTGCTTGTAGTTACCCCGTCGATCAAATGCTCTCAACCAATTACACTACCGATTGTAATTGATCGCGGGCGAAAAGCTGCGTTTTCTCGCAATTATCATCTTCCAATTCCAATCTACGAACAAACTACAGTATGAGCACAACTACAACACTCCACTTGAAATTACATTGTACTCTCAATGGCTCGAACCAATTACAATGTCAACCCAACAAACATACCCTTCCCACCCACCAAGCTCTCCCACCATGGCGGTATGGACTTTAGGGTTCGTTCCCAATTCGTCACTCCAAAGATATTCACGCCGACATCAAATTCATCGGGTTCAAACGCGAGGGCTGCGGCCACCATATAGCCGCCATAACTGCCGCCAATGATTCCCATCTTATCGCCGCCAACCCAATCCATCTCTGCCATGAAATCTTTAGAGGCTATGACATCTTTTAAATCGACATCGCCGTGCTTTTTGTCATCCATGTGGAAACAAGGTTTTGCCATAGCCCGAT
>NW_005179199.1:22610-23912 GCF_000350225.1 Chondrus crispus
CGCGGGACGGCGGCGGGCATGCTCCGGCAGCTCGAGGGGTTCGAGGCCAGGTATGAGATTGCGGGGGATACGAACCAGGAGGCGTGCGCGATCGTGAGCATGAAGGCGGGGGATCTGAGTCGGACGTATGTGGATTTGACGGGCCCGAATTTGGTGGCGGGGTGTGTGGACGCGGTGGCCGGGTATGCGACGGTGGCGCTGGAGCTGTTGCAGCAGAGCCCGCATACGAATCGGGTGTTTATGGCTGGCGGGAATGCGCTGCTGTTCTCGGGAGTGTCGGCGGTGCTGCAACGGCTCGGGCGGGGGGTGAAGCTAGTCGGGGTGGTGATGCGGGCTTTGCTGGACGAGGGCGGTGCGGATCGGGGCGGCTCAGAAGGGATGGATGAGATGAGTGGGCTGGGGATGGCGGAGGACTGGACGGCGTTTGCGGACGACCGGATCGGGGTGGGGCGAGGAGAGATGAGCGCGGCGGTGAAGTTTGTGTTTGAAGATTGCGACGGGAAGGTGTTGGAACCCGCGGGCGCGATAGCGGTTGCCGGGGCGATCAAGTACGCGCGGGTGCACAAGCTGTCGCACGAGCGGGTGGCCGCGATCGTGGACTCGCCGCTGCGGGACTTTGAGAGTCTGGCGGGGATCGCGGTGCGGGCGCGGCAAGCGGACGGGAGTCGATGCACGCTGTGCGTGCAGAGGCGCGGCAGCGGCAGCGGCAGCGGTGGAGGCGGGACGAGTGAGCGAGACGTGGGGCTGAGGACGCTGATGGAGGAGCTGGGCGGGCTGTCAGAGGAGAGCGGGAGCGTGGTGAGCGTAAGGTTTGACGGGACGTGGCCGGTGCTGCTAGGGCTGCGATGCGACGAAGAGACTCGGCTGGGGACGCATCTCGGGAACCTCGCGGGGCTCGGGTACAACGTGAGCGACGTGACGGGGAACGAGCTGGTGGTGAACGAGGCGTGGACGTGGACGCGCGAGGACGGTGGTGGTGGTAGTGGTGGTGGTGGAGCGGGCGGGGAGAACGGGGCGCGGTGGGGCGTGTTCCGTGTGGAGGTGTTGGAGAGAGGCGGCGGGGTGGTGAAGCTGCTGGGGAAGGAGCGCGGGTCGTGCGGGATTGGGAAGGTGTGGATGGCGGAGGTCGAGGGCGGGATGGCCAAGCTGGTGGTGGCGGCCAAGGGCAGCGAGTGGCAGCTGGCGGAGCTGGAGCGCGACCTCGGCGGGCAGGCCGTGAGCGTGCGGCGGGCCAGCGGCGGGTGGGGCGGGCTGCGCGTGGCCGGGTGCGCGGACGTGGCAGGCGAGGCGGGCGTGGAGGGC
>NW_005179199.1:24012-25073 GCF_000350225.1 Chondrus crispus
GGGTTCGACGCGGTCGGCGAGGCGGAGGCTGTCGACGAGGCGGAGGCGGAGGCGGTCGGCGAGGCGGAGGGCGATGTGGCGCTCCCCGCGCACGACGCGCGCGAACACGCGCTCGCAGACGTGGACCACGTGCCCGGACACGCGCACGTCGGCGTCGAGGACGGCGTGCACATGCACGAGGACGGCGAGGGAGACGGCGAGGGAGAGGGAGAGGGCGAGGGAGAGGGCGAGGGGGAGGGCGAGGGGGAAGGAGAGGGCGAGGGAGAGACGGAGGATGTGCCTCCGCACGAGCATCACGCGCACGAGGACGCGGCGGCGGGGTCGGCCGGGCTGGGTGGCGAGGGCGTCGAGCAGCGGTAGGCGCGGTTGCGAGAGTTTCGGTAAAGGCGAGGCGCGGGCTGCGGCCACGTGTGCGGCGCAGATCGGGCGCTCGGCAGGAGCGGGCGGGTCAAGCGAGGAAGAGGAGGGGGTGCCTTCCTTGCAATGCTGCCTCTCCCCTTTGGGGCGAGTACCCTGGTACCCAAGGGTACTGTACAAAATTAGCAACCTTGGTCTACTGTAGTCACTAGACTCTAGCGCGCACTGGAGCACGATACCCTGGTACTGTAAGGCGGATGGCGGAGGACGCGGATGCCTGTGCTGCGTTGCCCTTCTCCCCGATCGAGCCTCTCCAGCAGCACAGCCTCTGCTGCCTTCCAATGCTGCAATGCTGCCTCTCTCTCCCCTTTGGGATGCGCGCGAGTACAAAATCAGCAACCTTGGTCTCCGCGATCGAGGCCCGCGCCCTCGCAGCGGGGAGCGTAGCAAGGCGTAGGAAGGAGAGCGGCGCGTCCGTCAGCACGCGCGAGACCACCGCCCCTCTGTAACGCGCGCTCGCCACCTGTCCACGTGTGCGCCCCACGCGCCCGCGCCAGCCCCCACGTATCCGCGCGCGCGCGCGCCCCGCGCCCCGCGAGCAACGGGTACCCAAGGGTAACACACCCACCCACCCCATCGAGAGCGCGCCGCCCTCGTGTCCGCCTTCGCCGTGTCCGCCTTCGCCGCCTGCCCCGCGGCGCGCC
>NW_005179199.1:25885-44936 GCF_000350225.1 Chondrus crispus
CGCGACGGCACCGGCGAGTCCGACGACGACCTCGCGCAACACGACCCTGCGCTCGCTAAGCTGTGCGCGGGGCCCGCCCGCGCGCTCTCGCTCTCGCCCATCTCTAGCCGCAGCGCCTCCGCCGACGGCCCGCCGTCGCCGCGCGAGCGCCCGCGCCCCGCTTCGCCGTACGTTCGCACCCCGCCGCCCCGCGCAATGCTCGCGAAGAGCGCCAGCGCCGCCACCGTCGCCGTCGCCGCCCCCTCCCCGCGCCCCGCGCTCCCGAAGACCACCTCCTCGCTCCAGCTTCACATGCCCCGCGGAAGGGTCGAGTGCATTCCAAGGCCCCCCCGCCCGGAGACCCCGAGGCAGCTCCCGAGGCCCAGGGTTTTCATCAGCCAGCCCGCCGGCAAGAGTACCAATGATACAGACTTTGAAGGCTTCATGATGAGGGAAAGGTACAGTGACGCCACTAGTCGCTCGGAGACTATCACCCCGAGTACCAGTGAGTCCTCGGCCAGCTCGAGGCCTAGGCGCAGCAGTGGCTGGGAGAACGCCCCCGAGAAGACCGTTACCCAGCTCCTGCAGGAGGAGGATGACTACTATTTTAGCGATGACGAGAGCGTCGCGGGCGTCAAGGACCTCTCCAAGAACCTCATCAAGAGGGCTGACTTTGCCGCTGTTATCCCTGGCGATGCCCTGTCGAGCAAGGTCCATCGCGTGCTTAGCAACCTCAGGAGCATCTCCTTCCAAAACCCGGCCGTCGAGGATCCGGATACCGCCTGGGGCCAGGCCTCCGCCCACCGCCCTGCCCTCACGAAAAAGTCTGCAAACAACATTTGCTCAACCGCCTCAAGATGGCGCCGCCCTAGGGGAAGGATCTCTAGCAAGAATGGCGTTCAAGAGTTTGAATGCTACAGTGAGGCCGATGCCGCCTCTATGCACAGCTATACTTCATCTGCCAAACATCCTATCCCCACCAGGAGATACAATCATCGCGATGCCCTCAAAAGCATCCAGGGCCTTACGGGACGCCATCACAAGAACATTTGGAATGCCGCGACCAAGAGGGACCGCACCTCACCAATAACTCCCAATTTCTTGGTCGGTACCGGCCAAGACTATCTCGCTGCTGCTACTACACTCAATCAGCCCTTGCATACAGTCACCGCTATGGTCCCCGCAGAACCGGAATCCCAGGACAGTCGCCGCAGGTCGGTCGACAAGTACGTCGAGTTTATTCATGCCTCAGCCCAGAGAGAGTCGAAGAACAAGTTGCTGTCTAGAAACTTCACAGGTCGAGTATTGCACAGGGCACAAGGCTTGTTCCGTCGAAAGTGGAAGGTGTAAAGGGGGGCCTCGTTGTGTTAGTGTTCACGTGCGATCGTTAATTTTGCTTTGTTGCGCCCAACCCCATTTGGCTTCCATTGTGTCTACATCTTGGCGTGTCGATGTTCGATTCGCCTATTTTTTTTTGCTCCCATAGACGAGGGAGGGTGTATCATATAGCTGCTGCTTGTAGTTTTCTGGGTAAGGAATCGTTGTTTTTTTTGCTTTATTCCACCGGTATGATCCATGTAGAAAACACGCAAAAAAGTCTCCTATCTTGTATTGTTGTCAGCCTCAGCCTCAAACTTAAACTCGCACGCTGGTGTTTTTCTATTATCTTCCTCCTTGTCATCTGGACTGAAATCAGCCAAAGTCTGGTCTAGACTGAAATTTATCCCATGGCTCTGTTTCGTGATTGGAGAGTACAAGGCTCTGTCTAACGCACAAAATATCTTGGTCAAGTGTGGTAAGCCCTCGTCTCGACAGAGTGTGTTGTAGAAGCACTTTGCTGTCACACAGACGAGGCCACAAAGGGTAAGCGGAAAAACCAACAAAAGAAAGAAAAAAAACAGCCAAGTCGTTAGAAAAACAATTCCTCTCTCTCCTCACCGCACATGTGTTTTGTTTCGTCGAACACAGGACAGAAGAAGGAAAAAAAATTCACTTACTCACAAGCAGCGAATGAGTCTCGCCCTCATCTCCATGCCGATCAGTGCTTGTCGTCTCGAACGACTGCCCGAAATCCCGCGCCATATTACTGGTCATCTTGCGAATCGCCTTCATCCTGTTGAACGACATCCACAGCGCAGCGCGCACGACCCAGAAATCCGGTCGCAGCCTTTCCGTCACCCTGACGGCCTTGCGGTCCGCCTCGGTCGCGTCCCGGGCGGGCACGAGCTTGGCGCCGTACCCCGCGCGAATCACGTTGCCCAGCCGCCACTCGTCGCGGATGCGCGGCTCGAGCACGCGGTGCGTCGCGATAGCGAGCGCGGCCGTGTGCAGGTGCACGGCGCTGCGCTCGTCGACCAGCGCCCCGCCGTGCTTCTCGCAGAGCCGCGCTGTCATGTCCTCGATGCGCCCCGCCACCTCGTCCACCTGCCCCTCCAGCTCCGGCTGCTTCACGAGCGGCAGCGTGCGCAGGTACACGAACCGCGTCGCCTTGTTGGCTGCCATGCCCATGATTTCACCCGCCTTGCGCGCCGGCGGCGCCCCGTCCCGCGGCGAGGCCGCGCACGCTAGATTGCGCCCGCGTGCCATCGTGGCGCCCGCTTGTTTCACGGGGCGCGCGCGGTAGAATGCCCCCGCAAGCTGAAGAGTGCGCTGCATGGCGGGCCCGTGGCAAAGGTGCTCGCGTTCTCACTTCTGCCCGAGATAGATGGCGCGTTAGTGCTGTGAGGCAGAAAGCATTTTTGTGCCAGTCGCGCGTAGGGTAGACGCAGCGCAGGCACCGGAAGATGAGCGTCTAAATTCGACGATCGCGAAGAAGAGATGCACTCCGGAAAAACTGTTTTTGATTTTTTGTCGTTGCCGTCGCGCGTGAGGAATCCGCGGCATGTGCTCCTACTGTGCAGTGAACCCTCCCGATAAGGATATGCCAAGTGGAAGTATTCCATATTCTTTTGCGGAGGTTATTCTTGCACTGCTGGCATCTCAATTACGACACCCCCGATGTTTGGCCTTAACAACTTCTGGGCTACAGTACAGTAAATTACCGAGTTGGAAATGATTTGATTTCAGTACACCTGACAAGTGGCTCCGTGGCGCGCGTTGCGCGCCGCAAGTGGGGAAGAATGGGTGCATCCAGAAATTGCCACTCCAACACTGCGACTCTTTTTGGCCAATCACAGGCCTCCGCTGGGCTGGAAATGTAGTGGGCGCCCCACCACTTCTGCTGAAGTGCAAGGACCCCCGAGGGGTCCTTGCACTCCGCCACTCTGCAATATGATAACATTTTGTGGGGAGTTGATCCCCTTCCTGCTCTCAGGATCAACACGGACGACCCAAAATTGCCCATATCCTATGATGGCCAGCCCAAAACGCACACAAGCTCTCGACAAACTCGCAGTGCTCGCAACAGCAGCAGCATCTGTTGCTGCTGTTTCCCTCACATGGAGGGTTCTTCGAAGGAGAAGGATAAACGGGAGAAAACGAAGATCCCGAAAGCCCCCTCAGTATCGCCGAGCGGCATTGATCCGACCGGTTTACACCAGGCTGACAACGGCATGGAATCAAATTTTGTCATGCGGCATCGACGATGACTTTCTCCTCGCGACAAACTTCACAAAGGCCATCATTTTACAGCGTATTCTGCCATTCTTTGAGTCTGAGCGCGTTGGGTTCAATTTTGGGAGCCCATACAGAAACGGTGTAAAGACGAGAGGACGTAAGCCTTTCCTTAACAGCATTGATTTGCTCGGTCTGGCGTTATGGTACATCAAAACAAAAGGAACAGTCTACAATATGTGCCCTATTTTTGGAATTGTATCCTCCAGCGTAAGTGTATGGTTAGACTACAGCTTAGAGGTGCTGATGCGCGTTGTTCGCAAACAAGAGCGAACTGATTTTGCATTCCGCTGGCCTACATTTGCCGAAATGAAGCTTTCAGCAGCTCTTCTCGAAAACAATCGGCAGAATGGAGGCCTTCTCACTGGCGTGTTCGCTATAACGGACAGTGGCAGAATGCCCTGCGCCGACTACACGGACGCCAACCTTCAGAACGCGTACTATGAAGGGTTTACACAGTCTGTCGAGGTGACCAATCCTTCTCGGGGGTAGGGGTTGGTGCGGCATTCGTCGGGGCGCGGGCTGGTGCGGCATGCTTTGAGGTGGCAAACCGTGTGCGGAATGTTGGCGGCGGGGTGGATGTGGCATGTGTGGGTCTCGGGGGTCCCGTGGCTGCGGTTGGTGTGACTGGGTTGGGCGTGGCGGGGGTCGGGGGCGGGGCTACAACGTGTAGATCTTGATTGACGAGGTCAAGGATGACCTCGGCACCAGATGGGACTTGACGGGAAGCCATGGGCGCGAACCACGTCGCAATAATTGGGAGAGGAGGGGTGTTTGGCATGATGTTGGCATGTGTTGAAGTCAAGGAAAGCGAGAAGGCGGGGAAATGGTGTAAGACGGAATACGGCAGCCGCGCTCAGGTTTGGCGGGCTGAGGAGCGCAGTGGTGGCATAGTTGCATTTTTCGACATTTATCATACTGTGTTGGAGTGATGGAGTGGCAATTTCTGGATGCACCCAATGCGAAAGAGTTTGAAAGTCGCTCTCTCGCTCACGAAGGAAGACATGAATGTGCTTCTGACCAAGCTGACGGAGCTCAGGGTGCGAGATTGGAGTAAACAAGTGCTGTCCACCATGCGGGCTCTCGGCCATGGTGGAAGTACAGTAAAGTTTGCGCAGTCACGTAGACGAACCTGCTTGCGAAGTGATCACTTTGGTTTCTGCACGAAGAAAAGATAGTTGAGAGTGTAGTCCTTTGACTCTCTGTTTACTGAGTAGTGAGTCAACTCAAATGCTGGCGCAACAGATCCTACAAAGCCTTGGCTAAACGAGAGACAGCGGCAAAAATGCTATAAAAGGAAGAACACTAAAAACGGTAACAAGTAAAAGGGAGTACCGTATCCAGAAAGGGATGATATTCGGAATGGAACCAGATGGTACGTACAGTGCGTGAAACAGGAATAACTACATCCATCGACTACCACGTAAACCATACTTCCCGTACCCCTTTTAAAGCATCGCCTCGTGTACAGCACCAGTGCACCGCGGAACAACCTTTTGTAGAGGCCAACTGCTGCAAAAGGATACTGTTCTGGAGTTAGCTCTTGAAAACCGCGCGAAACTCGTATAAATACGCGAAATAACATTAATTCACAGTACCTTCAGGGCGCCAAAACAAGACCGTAAAGCGCTATATAACGCTCCAAACATCACGATAAGAACTCCGATTACTTCTTTATGCAACCCAAACATCTCAAGCATCCACAAAAAAAACCAACATGCCTCGAGGCCCTTCCATAACAGATATTGAACGTGAACAGATCCTGGCACTCCACAAATAATGCAGTTCATTCTGCAGCATTGCAGACTGTCAATCGGTCTGTAGAGGCAGTACAGGGTGTCGCACGGCAATTATTTAAACAAAAACATCCTAAACACTGGACAAGAAACTAGAAAATATCAGAAACGCAGAAAAGAGCTGTAATTCGGATGTCTATAGAAGGGGAAGATAGCGCAAAAGCATTTCATGCTGAGCTCAAGCTGCCCATGGGGCACAGACACGTCCAGCAATTACTGAGCGCTGTGCGCTACCTCAAGTATAAAAATAATAATAACGGTACTGCGAATGACCCCTCAACACAAACAAAACACGGTCAAGTGGTGCCGTAAATTTTTAAGCGACGGTGAGGAGTTTTAGCAAAGGTGAGGAGTTTTGGAACACTGTAGTCTTCAGTGATGAAAAAACTTCAATGGTGACGGTCCCGATGGTTTGGCCTCATACTGGCATGATCTTCGCACCAGAGAGCGAATGTTTTCTGAGCGACAAAATGGTGGGTTTTCTGTCATGGTATGCGGTGTTTTCAGTTTATACGGTGTGCCGGATAATGGAGAAGCCTAGCGCGAGCAGCGCGGCGCTTAATCCAGACGTTGGGAAGATAGCCAACGTCGAGGCGATAGTGGTCGCCCTTGTTCGGGAACGTACACTTCATATTGAAGATACAAACCTGGATGGAGGATTTACTCGCTGAGGAATGACCTCAGGTCGTCCAGGATTGCTTCGACCGAACGGTACCAAGGCTGGTGGCGGAGCATGCGAACACCGCGCTCCGCGCCCTGCGGGACGAGAAAATCGCCCCATTGTACGCGACGAGGTGGTGGCAGCGCTCGCCGCGGAGGATGACGAATCTCCGACCGCACCGGCTCTGAAGGGAGCTGTAGTGCAATGCGCCTGTCAGGCAGAGACCGCGGTCCGATGGTCCAGCAAAAACAACAACAGCAACAAAAAGAAGAACTGCCGATGGCACAGCGCTACGGAGTGTCCGACTCTCTCTTCTCCGTTTAAACGAGCTTGCGACTCGTAGTAGCTCAGATCCCTGATCGGGGGCCACAGAGAAATAGCCCGGCCCGGGATCCATGTGGTAGAGACTTGCGAAGAAAACTGCTCGACGAGTGTGGGGTGGGGCGTGTACTTAGGTACTCCAGTTCCACTGGGTTGTAACGCCAATGCTCGTTGAGCTTCTTCGACACCTTGTAACGCGACAAAGCCTTCGACGGGGGCGTCGCAACGCAGCCTGACGGGATGAAACGAAAGTAGCAGCGCTACACCAACTGTGCCGCCCGATGGCTCGAAACACCTACACGGGTTCGGTCGCAACCGAGGCCGATGGCACCAACACTGGCTTGTACACACGGCAAAGCCCTTCGAGGGAGACGTCGTTGCAACGATCTCCGTCGGAAAATGGGTCACAGTAGCAGCGCTACGTCAACTGTGTCGCCCGATGGCTCGAAACACCTACACCGGTTCGGTCGCAACCGAGGCCGATGGCACCAACACAAGATTAGAGAAAATAGGTAGTATTAGAGATAGAAAAGGATAGGGAAATAAAGGAAAAGGAATGGGAACCCCCGAGCGCAAAGGATAAAGTAATCTGTAGTAAAAGAGAATGTCTTGTGAAAGACGGACTTCGACCAAGGCGGTAATAGACTCTGGCAACTCGGGTTACCTTTACTGACTTGGTGGTCAGCGGGCTAAGGTATATATCGCCCAGCCGGAGCCACTACAGTAGCTCGCGGCGCTAGATCCTAGATCTAATCTAATGTCAGCAAAATTAATACTGACTACTTAATTAAATAAAATTAGTAATTAAAATAAAAACTGTGCAAATATTCACACGTGTGTCCCCCAATCCCTGACTACAGTTTTCACATTCCAACTTAGTTTCTTTTCCCCTCACCCCCTTGTGCAACCCCTTATTGCACTACATTAGCTATTAGCTCCGCCGTGGCCATCCGTCTGGCCACGACATTTACCGAAGCGGGAGGCGCGGTACCGCCGCCGACGCCGCGCGGAAAACCCGTTCCGGGCTCAAGCTTTAATATTGCTGATCCGATCGGCGTCGTACCAGGGATGGATACGATGGACCCTTACCCGGAGGGCAGAGTCATCTATCTCCCAACCGTTCAGGGTGCTACAGGGAGGACCACAGAAAATGTCCTCCCCATACTCGCCAGCATGGGCGACCCCCGCGGGACAGACAACCGCCTGGGGCTCCCCGAGACAGAGAATTGGGACCCGTACCGGTTGAGCAGAAGACGTGCACCCGGCACGCACAGGACAAAAGCGGAATACACCCGGTATTCCGACGCAGAAGACCCCCGTCACAGGACGGATGAAGACCGCGAGGAACGCCGCTGGCGATACCGCGATAACTGCGAGGCACGCCACTGGCGATACCACGATGCCGGAGGGGGAGGATACCCCTCCGATGATGACCCATCCGGTTCGGAAGACTCTCGCAGGCGGGGCCACAGGGCACGCCGCGATAGAAGCCGAGACCGTCACCGGCACGGCCCGTCCGACTCGTAAGACTACCACACCGAGTTGGATGAGGAGCGTCGTCGCTCGAGCAGACACCGCCAGGCTGCCTCGAAGAGCGACGAACGACGGCCCACGGTAATCAGGCCGCTCAATGACCTGTTTACCAAGGCCGTCAACCACAAGACCTACCGCCTGGAACGGCGTAGCTCGCGCTACGACTCTACGGTAGCGCGGCACATTAACCCTTACCGGAAAAACTGGACGTGCAGATGAGGTCCCACACGTTCGGCGGTCAAGATCCGATTGCGGTATTGGGATTCCTCGCACCCCTCAACATGGAGTACGAAGACAACGGGATTACGGAAGGAGCCGCCGTGTGGTGCTTCCAATTCTGCCTGACCGGGCAGCCTCACGCCTTCCTCCAGTCCCGTCTCAATGGAAACACCATGGCGGCTGACGTGGAGCGGCGCGAGCTGCACCGGACATACCCACAGGTGGTCAACTTTCTGTTGCGCACATACGCTACCGATGAGGTAATCTCCGAAGCGGTTGGGGATGTGACCTCCTTCCGTCAGAGTTCAAACGTGATGGAGGAGGTCTGCAGTAACCACCTCTGGAACAAGGCACTCCGCTGCGGTACGGTATTCCTCGACCGGCGGTTGAAGTCCGTATTCGTTGAGGGGTTGCTGCCCGCCACGTGCGCGCAGGTCCGCAATTACCTCGCCACGCACCCGGATGTGGATTACCAACCCGTCGCTCGCTATGCGCAAGCGATCGGGGAAACCAATCGGGCTTCCCGTTGACAGGGGATGGAAGCCATGGCGCATCGAGAGCAGCCCGGAGCAGCTAGAAGATTCGACCGCACCGCAAGGACAAGGCCCGTGCTGTCGGTTGAGTCGGCATCCGACATCCCGACAGCCGGGGAATTTGCTGAAGAAGCAATCGTGGCTGTGACGGACCAAACCGCCACGCCGACCTCGATGAGCTCGCCACCGACGAGTTATTATCCGTCGCCGGCAGCCTCGACGGCGGGTGCCTCGGTTCCGCCCGCCAACTCTGGTGACGTGCGCACAGGACCGTACGGGAGGCAAGGGCAGGATCCACGCGTCCGGTTCTCCGGCGGGAGATTTCCCGGACCGCCACCGTGCCGGTTCTGCCTTGACACCACGCACCGACAAGAGGAGTGCCCCGTCGTTGCCGATGCGAGCCTGCGGGCCAAGCTTCTGGAGGCACGAGAGGCCAACTAGCAGAAGTTACGCATCCGGCAAGGCCTCCGCCGGGGATCCCCGTTCAACCGCCAGGGGCCGTCCGCTTGGCGAAACCAGCGTCAGGGGGCCCCCGCAGTCGTCAACGTGGTGGAGGAACCGCACCCTGACCATGCCGAAGACCACGTCGCGCAAGCTGCGGATGAAACCGGCGAGGAATTGCTGCTGACGGGAGAAGCCGGGGAGGACGCGTAGAGGCGACGACGTCTCTCCCCGTGCCCAGCCTCGGAAGCTTAGGCACCCCAGATCCGGCTGCGCCAGTGGAAGCGCAGCCGGGTAACCGAACAGAAGTCCAGGCCATCTGCTTCTCCAAGAAGCAGAATTACAAGATCTCCGCTACGGTTGGTCAGAAGCAGGCGTTGATGGTCGCCATCACGCCAGTGCTTGACTCAGGAGCCGGCCCGAACCTCATACATTTACGGTGTGTTGCCGAGTCGTGGCGACCATCGATAAAACCGGTTGGGAGCCCAGCGCTCATCGACGCGTCAAACTGCGCGATGAAGGCGCTAGGGGAAATCCCCTTGCTCGTCCGAATCGGTGAGTTTGTGGCACGCGTCCCGTTCCTAGTAGTCACGAGCCTCGCCGTGGACTGTATCCTCGGTACGACCTTCCTGGATCGCCACGTCAAGGCGATCCTCCCACCGCAACAGAAGGTCGTGTTCCACGACGCGCTACCCGTAGCGTTGGTCGGAACAACCCCCTCGAGCCATGACCGCAAGATGGTCTCAAGGAGCACCGCACAACAACTACCACCGTCGGATAAACCCGAACGGAGGGAACTGGCATTCTTAGCCAACGCACCGTCACGGAAGATCCGCCTCGTCAGAGAGGTGACAATTCCCCTGATGACGCAGGCCATGGTGAGGGTCGCCACGCCGGTGGGGGGTTATGTTTTTTGCAGGACTCCCCAAAAACCACGCGCAAGAATTTGGCCCTCATGGCACAAGGGGTCATGGATGTTGTCCCCGAAAACCCGTTCTCGGTAATGCTCAGCAATTTTGGGCACCGCTCGGTTCACATCCCGAAGCATACCGTAGTCGGACTGGCTCTTCCGTCGCCCACTCACATCCTGACCCTTGGCGACTCGGCCGCTTCCGCGGCCGAAGCTAAGGAAGGGGGAGGGATATTTAATTCCAACCCCTCAACCGCAAAGGATGGCGCGAAAGAAGCCCCCGACAACCGTACGGACAAGGGCGGGTCTGAACAAGCCACGCCGCCCAAGGCGCCCCTCGGGACGGTTGGAACGGATAAACCCGAAGACACCGCCGCCCCTGAGTAGAACCCGAACGCCTGGCAGGAGGACGTCCACATCGGTGCCGAGGACGAGGAGGTACGCTGGGAGGTCCTCGAGGTACTGTCCGAATTCAGGGGGATGTGGACCGGCCAACTGGGAAAAATCGGGGCCACGAAGCACCGCATTGAGCTCGAGCCTGGTGCTCGCCAGATTTACAAGGCGCCTTACCCTGCCGGACCAACCGCACGGGAAAAGGAGAAAACAGAGATCGACCGCATGCTACGGGCAGGGGTAATCGAACCCGCCACGGCCGAATGGGCAAGCCCTGTAGTATTCGTCCGTAAAAAGGAAGGTACCATGCGGTTCTGTGTCGACTACAGAACGCTCAACGCAGTTACCGTTCGGGATTCCTATCCGTTGTTGAGGATGGACGAGTGCATCAATTCCCTCGGCGACGCTACTGTCTTTACCACGCTGGATTGCAACAGCGGGTATTGGCACGTAGAAATCGCCAGGAGGACCGTGACAAGACGACGTTCGCGTCGCACTGCGGATTGTACCGTTTCCTCCGCATGCCGTTCGGTTTGAAGAACGCCCCCGCCACCTTCCAGCGGGCCGTCGACATTATACTGTCGCGGGTAAAATGGGAAACCGCACTGGTCTACCTGTATGATGTGATCATCTACTCAAAGACTGTAACGGAACACTGTAGTGCAATGTGCCTGTCAGGCCGGAACCAGGGTCTAACGGTCCAGCAACAACACAGCCAACAAACAACAACCAACAAGAGTTGCCGACGGCACAGCCCTACGGAGTGTCCGATTCTCCCTTTCCCTTTAAGTGGGTTTGCGGCCCACAGTAGCTCAAGTCCCTGATAGGGGGGCAAAAGGAAGATGCCCGGCCCGGGACGAATGGTGGTAGAGTCTTGTACAGGCAGCTGCTCGGCGAGTTCGGGGCGGTGATTAAGAAGCCGGGTCCGATGGGTCGTAAAGCCAATGCTCGCTGAGCGCCTGATACACCTTATACCCTGTATAAGGTCTTCGACGGGGGCGTCGCAACGCAGCCCGACGGGAATTAGCACACACATAGCAGCGCTACACCTCCGTACTGCCCGATGGCAAAGTACCGACACCGGAACGGTCGCAACCTGTATCCGATGGAACCAACACTGTCCTGTATACACAACAGGACCTTCGAGGGAGACGTCGTCGCAACAGCCTGCGTCGGTGGACGTGAACAAGTAGCAGCGCTACACCCACATGTCGCCCAATGGCTAAGACACCTACACCGGTCCGGTCGCAACCAAAACCGATGGCACCAACAACAAACAAAAGACCCAACGCAAGAGCCCGATAACTCCAGTCGTCACAATGCAGATCGCAATCAGGCACTGTGCAACCAACACAAGATAAGGGAATAGAAATAGAGATAGAAATAGAAATGGATAGGTGAAATAAAGGAAAAGGAAAGGGAACCCCCGAGCGCAAAGGATAACGTAATCTGTGGTAAAAGGGAGCGTCTTGGGAAAGACGGACTTCGACCAAGGCGATATTCAACTCTAGCAACTCGGGTTACCTTTACTGACTTGGTGGTCAGAGGGCTAAGGTATATATCGCCCCGCTGGAGCCACTACAGTAGCTCTCGGCGCTAGATCCTAGATCTAATCTAATGTTAAATAACTAATATGCAACTAATTAAAATTAATGATTAAAATAATAAAGTGAAATAATTTTCACTTGTCACCCCCCCACTTTGTCATACCCCTCAATTCCTTTTCTTTTCACCCCCTCACGGTGCAGCCGATTATTGCACTACATATCCCCCTTCCGAGCGCTCTTGTACGCCGCTCCGCCATCGTATAAGCTCCTCGCCGTTTCTCTCATACCCGTACATCGCCGTTTCCGGTAACCTGCCGAAGTGCAAGAGCAAGACAAGCCTTACGTTTTTTTCATCCCCGAGCCATTCGAGTGGTGGTACCAAACGCAAGCGCTACGGCGCGGGCTTTTCTTCCACTTCCCACGACCCTCTAGGTCTTCCTTCCATCCCTCGATTACCCCCCGATTCCCAACATGCTGGCCCTGTTGGCCACCTTGATTCCGATTCTAACGCTCCGTCCTCGCGTCGATACCCTGCTGCGTCGGAGCTCCACGATAAGGCCATGCGCCTTAATCCTGTGCTTTTTGCTTCCGCTAAATGGTTCTCTGTGATCGGTTTATGCGCCTTCGATGACATTGCTTACTCGTTCGCCGACGGCGCCGGTATGCTTCCAGGACAAATCCCTCTTCAAGCTATCCGGTCTTACGATTGGTTGGCTCGCATCGCCATTCCTCCCTCCATCTTGTGTCACACTCCGCCTCGTGGTCGTGCGGTGTTATCGACCAGCTTCATGACCGCTGTGTGCGACAGGCTTGAGCTGCCATTGACGCAGGATCTCATCCCTGAGGAATTCGGTTGTGACACGTGGCAGTTTCGCACCGATGGCGAGCGGTATTACCTCGATAACATCCTGGCCTGGACCTCCGATAACCCTCCTCGTGAAGCTATCCGCCTTTGGTTCAACCAACGGACCGTCTCGGGCGACGCTATGCTGTGGACCAACGCCATAATTCCGGCTGATTTCCGATTTATTAAGCGGGGTACCATCCCCTTCTTTCAGCACACAGTGCGCTTCGAACGCCGTATTCGTTCTGACACTGGTTATTTTGTGGCCTACCAGATGTTGGAGGCGCGCGAAATCGCGAGGTGCCATTACGCGAATCGTTATCAACGTATTCCGTCGTGGTGGAGCCAATTTGAGGTCTGCCAAGGCTTCTGGGCTGAGCTCGGCCCTGTGTACACGTATTACGGAAGGTATTTACGTGATCCTCGGCATGGCCTTTGGGTAGTCTTCCTCACAGAGTGGTGTACCAAAGTGGCAGTGACCCTCCTGTGGGAGACCTACGACTGCTGGAGGTTGTGGTACTTGCCTCCCCAGCTCATCAGCCTCATGCGACGCCTCGATTATTCGGTTCCCCTGGGCGGTGCTGATGCAGATACCGAACTGCATTCTCTCCTCAATAAAATAGAGGATGTCGATTGGGACTTGATACCGCGTCAAAATTCCTCTCGTTCCTTCGTCCGGCAACGGCCCTCCTTCTCTCCTGGTCTTGCTCATCGATATACCTTGGCCACAAACACACGCACACACACACGAAGCCTTCTGCACACGCCTTCGCTCCGCACGCCGCCCACTGCGGCCATATATTACTCTACCATAATATACACACACGAACCCACGCACATTCCCCTACTCTCTTTCCACCCCCCTTTCCCGCAGTGACCGGCACAAGTCGACATTGCCCCCGCTACATACAATGCTCATGCTCATGCTCATGCCTATGATCATGCTCATGCCCCCACAACGGCCGGGGGAGCCGCGCTTCGTTTTCCAGCCGTCGGCAAAATTTCATCCCTGCACCTTTGCATCCGGACTCCAATCTTCCATCTTCCATCTACCGACCACAGCACGAGCCTTGAAACTTTGTACGCCAGCAAACCAACCTTTCCCCCCTCTCCCCCGAACAACTTAAAAGCCGGCCCCGCAGCCCGTCCTATCCATCCCATCACCTCCCTATAACCATCTTATCTAGCCCCACCACCCTCAGCCCCGCCAGCCTCAGCCCCACCAGACTTGGCTCCGGCACGCCGAACTAACCTCTCTCTAATCTTGAACAAAGCAATCGCTGACCTCGTCCTATATTGCTTGCTGTGCACGTGTACCAGTAGGATTCCGACAAAAGCCCAGAGAAAACTGATTTTTAACAAAGACAGAAAAAGGGACGTGCGTCGGAAGATGGGTGAGATCAAGTGTTACATTGTTTAGAATGTAATACGCTCAGAAAGAACAATGAGTAGATGAGAGGCTTTGATGATATGGTGCTACACATCTGAACTGCTGTCGATTGGCTTCTCAACATCATCATCGTCGTCGTCATCACGAAACAATCCACTTAGCTTTCTTCCCCTCTGACTGCCAGGAGGCAAGTCGGCGTTAGCATCACCGGGAAATTTTTCTGCGCTGCAATCCCGAAGACTGTTGAACAGTCGAGATGCAATCTCGCTTTGTTGATCAGCTGAAAGGCTGCCCTGAGGTGAGAGAAGTGCTTTCATTTTGTCGAATTCGAGCTGTCTCTCCTTTAGAGCGAGATCACGACTCGCGAGGTGATACTTATGCTGTTGGGGTTTTTCGTAGATATCAGAAAGCTTCGCGCTTGACTCTGCAACTTGCATTATTGCTTTTGCATCAGAGTCTTCTTTGGGGCTCTCCTTGCACTTCTGAGAAGCCCTTTTGGCTTTCTTGGCTGATTTCGTGCCCTGCGGTCTTGCACGATCGCCGTGTTTTGTAGCAGAAAAACCGGCAGATTCACTATGTGCAGCAGCTCCAATCCCAGCATCACTGCCGTCCACAACATCATGAGCACTTAATTCATCGTCTTCGAAAGCAACGTCTGCAATTGGTCTTGAAGTAGATTGCCCCACTATTTCGTCCCCTCCAGCGTCCAGTACAAGAGCATTCTCTGCTTTCATCCTCTCATGGCACTCGAGAAAGGGAAATGGCCTCCCGATACGGTAATTTGGGGTTCGTAGCACGACGTAAACCTGTGACATTACTGCTGCTGTAGCACTTCGGTTTTTCCTTTTCGTTGTACGCAAACGTTGCACATCGGATGAGATCTTCCCTTGTAGGGCCTCCTGTGAGATTCATTCCCTCTAGTCTCGGCATAAAGCTGTCAAACAACACGCAAGCTGTCTTGATTTTGGAGAACTGTTTGTGGCAGGTTTGCGGAGAGAGTCCAGCCCAGCGTCGAACATCACGCGCGCATCCTGTATTGAACACGGTGCACGCATCAGATGGTATAGACCTTGCAAAAACTTTCCTGGATCCGCCGCCCATACGCAGCGGCTGTCATAGAGGCGCCTCTCTCGTTGCTCATTGAGACCAGACTCTCCGCGACGCACAGTCCCAGATTCTCCGTGCTAGACCATCCCAGACCCTTACCTTTGCTTCGTGCCCTAGGCGCTTGAACACTGCCACCGGCAGGTGCTTCCGCCATTTGACGCTGGGGCAAGATGGCGCTGAAGAGAGAAAAGCGCAATCTGCGACTGTGCTCTGGCGTCCACCGCCAAATGTCTGGGCACCCTGCCGGTACAGGCTGACAGTTCTACCAAAGTGGACGTCCCTTTTAGTAGAACTGTCAGCACGATGAAAATCTGTTAAATTTGTACACTGTTTTTTAGGAACATTCTTGCCCAAACGGGGTTTGGGCAAGAATCTTGCCCAAACATTTTTGGTTTGGACGAGAATCTTGCGCAATTTCCAAACTTTGGGAATGGTAGAGGCGCGGTGGGGTATGCCAATCTTGCCCAATGGTCTAAAATTTGGTGGTTGGAAAATTGGGCAAGGTTTTTCGTCCGCGGTGGGGTCACCCTCAGCGGGATACTGCACGGGTCGTACCGGTTTGCGTCATGGACGCCCCTATCACTTCACCTACCCAGAGTCCATCAACGGATCAAAGCACCACAAGATTTGCCACATATGCCGCCAAAGCAATCGCAGAACAGAGACAGGAAGAAGGCTCTAAAAAGCGGTCCTCTCCAAACGGCCCCCCTCAGCCTGTCAACAAGACGAAACACATCGCCCTTTCGACTGACATCCTTTCTATCCTTGTGGCGAGCTACAATATTCGCTTCAGCGATTATTCGCCCAGGTGCACGTGATCCGTCGGACGGCACAACGATGTACCAGACTTGCGTTTGTTGCGGGCAGGTACCTTGCTGGAGGTCAGTCCGCAAAACTCGTGGTGGGATTTTTCAAACTCGGGTTTACTTTACGTCCAGCGAGTTTGTGGCCAAATAAAAAAAACAACGCGTTATTTTACGGACAACGTTCCTGGTTAGTCTTCACTATAGAAAGGAGACTATGAAAAATAAATTCTTCTAACTCATCTTCACTATCTGGAATACCTTTTTTTTTATGGCATGCACGGGAGAGTGAATGTAACCTTTATTGCAAATATTCTCTCTCTTCTCAACGTGGACACTGGCATCTTTCTGAGCTAGACGGAAGACGATGGAGAGCATAAAGCTGCATTGGCCTAGCTCATAGCGAAAGAATGACAATGACTCAACACGGAATAAAAGTCAGCTACAGCTTTGCAGTGAACATTAGTTTATTCATTTGCATAACAAACCGAACGGTTTGCCCCAGTAATGCCGGCTAACCCAACTGATCAACTACACTTGCACCACAAACAGGCGTGGAATTCAGCAAGTCATGTGGCGATTGTCCAAAATGAAAAAGACATTCTGTTCTGCGAACTGTACTGTGGTCCTCATACTGAAGCATGTTGCAGCAAAGATCACCTACACCCACTGTACCGTAGCAACTGTAGCCAGGTGTATTCGATATTCAAATCTCCAACTAATAACATGTCCCCAAGGGGGCAAAAGCTTGCGCGATTCATTCTTTGATTGCATTCAGCCGCTTCCCGTCCACTTTCGACTAACCAGAGAGAAAAGTATCGGGAAGTAGGCTGTCCCTTTTTACCTTAAAACACTCGGCGCCTTTTAGAACGGGGCGGAAAATTGGTGCCGCTGCTTGTGCATGTCTGAATCGCATCCGCAAACGGAAACCACAAAGAGATCCTATTTGATGCAGTGGGCTCATGAAATTCGCAACTTGAAGCCCTTTTGTGAGAAAAATAGTCTTGTGTCCCAACGTGCCACGCCATACTGCCTGCTGAGAGAAACTCCTTACCTTGCTGCTTACCCTATCGCTTTTAGACGGTAAACGACCGCAAGCGTACCAACGTCATTGAAAAGATATACACCTACACGTATATTTCGTCATACAGTGTCGCATCAATACTGTACCAGAATCAAAAAGTCGAAACACGCATTTCATATCGCTGGGAACAAGCCTGCTTGTTCGCCATGCTCATCCATGAAGTTAATCATGCTGCTTTCATTGTATATGTACAGGAAAACCAATTCACTGCTCGGCCTGCAATCAAATTTCTATTTGTGCACGTAGAGGACGCCAGAGCCATACAAATCCCATGATCGCTGTGACATACGCTTGACTTCCCCCTAAATGAGCATGTCAAAACAGGCATCACCGCTATCAGTAGTACAACGCAAAGTTCGTTCGCTCGTCAATAACAACCTTCTTCGCCACGTTGCAACAAGTACGCAAACACAATCTCCGACGAAAAGACCGCCAGGATGTGCAAATCGACAAGCACTGACAGTGTACAGTACAGTACTGTAGGGCCGCCGACTGGCAACAACATCGCAGGGTGCAATGGACACGCAGTGAGCAAGGCCATTAAAAACGGCGATATATTCCACGTAGAGCAAAGCGATGTCGCCCCACTGAGTCATTCCTTCCAAGGCACATTAGCCTGAACAGACGGCCTCGTCAGCGAGCCCGTGATCGCGGCTCCTTTCCGCCGCCGCCGCCACAAAGCGCCATCCCAAGTCGTCGCATGCGTTTTCGTTTCAGTCTCGTCCCCAGATTTCAGATCCGCAAGCTTTCCTGCCAGTTCAGTGATCTCGCTCTTTTTCTGCTCGAGATCCCTCCGTAAGTTGTTGTTCTCCTCGACGAGCCGAGATTCCTCATCCAAACGCTCCCGAATGAAACTCAATTGTCCACACTGCAACGTCGCGTTCTCCTTCGACAGCAACGCCACCCTCCTCTCCAACTCCTTGATGTAGTGTTTCCGCCGCTCGCGGCTAGCCGCCGCGCTTTGTCGATTCCTCTCCGCGCGCATGGCCTTGCGCTGCTCCTGATCGTCCTCGCCCTCGAGCCCGGGGGCCGTCGTGGCGACACTATCCTGGCTGGTTTGTGGATGACCTGGGTCGTCCGTCGAAACGCGCGGCGCAAAGCGTACATGCGTCGTGCGTGCGACAAACGGAGTCGACGTCGGCACGGGCGCAGGCACAGGCAGCGGCACGGGCTGCGTTTGTGGCGATGGTGTGGAAGTGAGGTTGTTCCGGTTGGCGACAGGCTTCTCGTCGGTCGACACAACAAGCTGCGGCTGCTGCTTTGCGTGAAGGAGCGGCCGCGAGGCGACGGGATTGTGCGAGTGCTGGCCGAGGGGCTGGGCTTGCGGGTGTGCGAGGAGGGCGACTTGGGAGATTTGTCGCTGCGGGAGGGCGGCGGATTGGAGGTGTGCGACTTCAATTGAGGAGGAGGGGGCGGCGGCAGCGGCAGCGGCAGCAGCAGCGGCGGCAACGGCGGCGGCGGCAGCGACGCCAGGATCCGGGACAGTTGGTTGGGCAGGGGGAGCAGGACGGCGCAGGATGGAGGAAGGTTGCGACGTGGCTGGAGGGAAGGGGAAGGATTGCGGTTGGGACCAGACAGCGGGTACGTTTTCAATTTGCGTGATGGGCTTCATGGGTGGAGGGTGGTTCACAGGGGGCGCAGAAACCGGGACGGAAACCGAAACCGGAGGAGGGGCAGGGGCAGTTGTTTGAAGATGTTGTTGCTGGGCGTTAGGAGCAGCGGTGAGCAGATGGTCGAGAATGTCGTTGATGGGCACGGGGGTAGGGTTTTGGATGTCGTGTGTCTGTGCGATTGGAGGATGGCGGACGGCGGGTGCACTGTGGACGGGAGCCGGTTGGGAGAGGGGAGCGGTGACGTGGTTTGAGGCATTGGCGGCGA